>NW_025760085.1:0-3935 GCF_021184085.1 Oncorhynchus gorbuscha | reverse complement strand
CCTCCTCCTCAGGCACTGAACAGGAGCGCCTCCTCCTCCTCAGGCACTGAACAGGAGCGCCTCCTCCTCCTCAGGCACTGAACAGGAGCGCCTCCTCCTCCTCAGGCACTGAACAGGAGCGCCTCCTCCTCCTCAGGCACTGAACAGGAGCGCCTCCTCCTCCTCAGGCACTGAACAGGAGCGCCTCCTCAGGCACTGAACAGGAGCGCCTCCTCAGGCACTGAACAGGAGCGTCTCCTCAGGCACTGAACAGGAGCGTCTCCTCCTCCTCAGGCACTGAACAGGAGCGTCTCCTCAGGCACTGAACAGGAGCGCCTCCTCAGGCACTGAACAGGAGCGTCTCCTCAGGCACTGAACAGGAGCGCCTCCTCCTCCTCAGGCACTGAACAGGAGCGCCTCCTCAGGCACTGAACAGGAGCGCCTCCTCAGGCACTGAACAGGAGCTCCTCCTCAGGCACTGAACAGGAGCGTCTCCTCCTCCTCAGGCACTGAACAGGAGCGTCTCCTCCTCAGGCACTGAACAGGAGCGCCTCCTCCTCCTCAGGCACTGAACAGGAGCGCCTCCTCAGGCACTGAACAGGAGCGTCTCCTCCTCCTCCTCAGGCACTGAACAGGAGGCGCCTCCTCCTCCTCAGGCACTGAACAGGGAGCGCCTCTCCCCTCCCTCCTCAGGCACTGAACAGGAGCGCCTCCTCCTCCTCAGGCACTGAACCTCAGGCACTGAACAGGAGCGCCTCTCCCTCCTCAGGCACTGAACAGGAGCGCCTCCTCCTCCTCAGGCACTGAACAGGAGGCGCCTCCTCCTCCTCAGGCACTGAACAGGAGCGCCTCCTCCTCCTCAGGCACTGAACAGGCGCCTCCTCCTCCTCAGGCGCCCCGGGAGCGCCGCCTCCTCCCTCCTCAGGCACTGAACAGGAGAGCGCCTCCTCCTCCACTGAACAGGCACTCCTCCTCCTCAGGCACTGAACAGGAGCGCCTCCTCCTCCTCAGGCACTGAACAGGAGCGCCTCCTCCTCCTCAGGCACTGGAACAGGAGCGCCTCCTCCTCCTCAGGCACTGAACAGGAGCGCCTCCTCCTCCTCAGGCACTGAACAGGAGCGCCTCCTCCCCTCAGGCACTGAACAGGAGCGCCTCCTCCTCCTCAGGCACTGAACAGGAAGCGCCTCCTCCTCCTCAGGCACTGAACAGGAGCGTCTCCTCCTCCTCAGGCACTGAACAGGAGAGCGCCTCCTCCTCCTCTCAGGCACTGAACAGGAGCGCCTCCTCCCTCAGGCACTGAACAGGAGCGCCTCCTCCTCAGGCACTGAACAGGAGCGTCCTCCTCCTCAGGCACTGAACAGGAGCGCCTCCTCCTCCTCAGGCACTGAACAGGACGCCTCCTCCTCCTCAGGCACTGAACAGGAGCGCCTCCCTCCTCCTCAGGCACTGAACAGGAGCGTCTCCTCCTCCTCAGGCACTGAACAGGAGCGCCTCCTCCTCCTCAGGCACTGAACAGGAGCGCCTCCTCTCCTCAGGCACTGAACAGGAGGCCCCTCCTCCCTCCTCAGGCACTGAACAGGAGCGCCTCCTCCTCTCCTCAGGCACTGAACAGGAGCGCCTCCTCCTCCTCAGGCACTGAACAGGAGCGCCTCCTCCTCCTCAGGCACTGAACAGGAGCGCCGCCTCCTCCTCAGGCACTGAACAGGAGCGCCGCCTCCTCCTCAGGCACTGAACAGGAGCGCCTCCTCCTCCTCAGGCACTGAACAGGAGCGCCTCCTCCTCCTCAGGCACTGAACAGGAGCGCCTCCTCCTCCTCAGGCACTGAACAGGAGCGCCTCCTCCTCCTCAGGCACTGAACAGGAGCGCCGCCTCCCTCCTCGAGGCCCTGAACAGGAGCCGCCTCCTCCTCAGGCACTGAACAGGAGGCGCCGCCTCCTCCTCCTCAGGACGCCGCCTCCTCCTCAGGCACTGAACAGGAGCGCTCCTCCTCAGGCACTGAACAGGGAGCGCCTCCTCCTCCTCAGGCACTGAACAGGAGCGCCTCCCTCCTCCTCAGGCACTGAACAACTCAGGAGCGCTCCTCCTCCTCCAGGCACTGGGCTGAGCGTCTCCTCCTCCTCAGGCACTGAACAGGAGCGCCTCCTCCTCTCAGGCACTGAACAGGAGCGCCGCCTCCTCCTCCTCAGGCACTGAACAGGAGGCGCGCCTCCTCCTCAGGCACTGAACAGGAGCGCCGCCTCCTCCTCCAGGCACTGAACAGGAGCGCCGCCTCCTCCTCAGGCACTGAACAGGAGCGCCGCCCTCTCCTCAGGCACTGAACAGGAGCGCCTCCTCCTCCTCAGGCACTGAACAGGAGCGCCTCCTCCTCCTCAGGCACTGAACAGGAGCGCCGCCTCCCTCCCAGGCACTGAACAGAGCGTCTCCTCCTCCTCAGGCACTGAACAGGGAGCGCCCTCCTCCTCCTCAGGCACTGAACAGGGAGCGCCTCCTCTCCTCAGGCACTGAACAGGAGCGCCTCCTCCTCCTCAGGCACTGAACAGGAGCGCTCCTCCTCCTCAGGCACTGAACAGGAGCGCCTCCTCCTCCTCAGGCACTGAACAGGAGCGCCGCCTCCTCCCTCAGGCACTGAACAGGAGCGCCGCCTCCTCCCTCAGGCACTGAACAGGAGGCGCACCTCCTCCTCCCTCAGGCCTGGGGCCAGGCGCCGCCTCCTCCTCCTCAGGCACTGAACAGGAGCGCCGCCTCCTCCTCCTCAGGCACTGAACAGGAGCGCCTCCTCCTCCTCCAGGCCTGGAACAGGAGCGCCTCCTCCTCCTCAGGCACTGAACAGGAGCGCCTCCTCCTCCTCAGGCACTGAACAGGAAGCCTCCCTCTCCTCAGGCACTGAACAAGGAGCGCCTCCTCCTCCTCAGGCACTGAACAGGAGCGCCTCCTCCTCCTCAGGCACTGAACAGGAGCGCCTCCTCCTCCTCAGGCACTGAACAGGAGCGCCGCTCCTCCTCAGGCACTGAACAGGAGCGCTCCTCCTCCTCAGGCACTGAACAGGAGCGCCTCCTCCTCCTCAGGCACTGAACAGGAGCGCCTCCTCCTCCTCAGGCACTGAACAGGAGCGCCTCCTCCTCCTCAGGCACTGAACAGGAGCGCCTCCTCCTCCTCAGGCACTGAACAGGAGCGCCTCCTCCTCCTCAGGCACTGAACAGGAGCGTCTCCTCCTCCTCAGGCACTGAACAGGAGCGCCTCCTCCTCCTCAGGCGCTGAACAGGAGCGCCGCCTCCTCCTCAGGCGCGGAACAGGAGCGCCGCCTCCTCCTCAGGCACGGAACAGGAGCGCCGCCTCCTCCTCAGGCACTGAACAGGAGCGCCGCCTCCTCCTCAGGCACTGAACAGGAGCGCCGCCTCCTCCTCAGGCACTGAACAGGAGCGCCGCCTCCTCCTCAGGCACTGAACAGGAGCGCCGCCTCCTCCTCAGGCACTGAACAGGAGCGCCTCCTCCTCCTCAGGCACTGAACAGGAGCGCCGCCTCCTCCTCAGGCACTGAACAGGAGCGCCGCCTCCTCCTCAGGCACTGAACAGGAGCGCCGCCTCCTCCTCAGGCACTGAACAGGAGCGCCGCCTCCTCCTCAGGCACGGAACAGGAGCGCCTCCTCCTCCTCAGGCACGGAACAGGAGCGCCTCCTCCTCCTCAGGCACGGAACAGGAGCGCCTCCTCCTCCTCAGGCACGGAACAGGAGCGCCTCCTCCTCCTCAGGCACGGAACAGGAGCGCCTCCTCCTCCTCAGGCACGGAACAGGAGCGCTCTCTCCTCCTCAGGCACGGAACAGGAGCGCCTCCTCCTCCTCAGGCACTGAACAGGAGCGCCGCCTCCTCCTCCTCAGGCACTGAACAGGAGCGCCTCCTCCTCCTCAGGCACTGAACAGGAGCGCCTCCTCCTCCTCAGGCACTGAACAGGAGCGCCTC
>NW_025760084.1:0-3936 GCF_021184085.1 Oncorhynchus gorbuscha | reverse complement strand
GTCTCACTGTAGTGGATATACTGATATTCACATTCCCAGCATGCAGAGTCTCACTGTAGTGGATATACTGATATTCACATTCCCAGCATGCAGAGTCTCACTGTAGTGGATATACTGATATTCACATTCCCAGCATGCAGAGTCTCACTGTAGTGGATATACTGATATTCACATTCCCAGCATGCAGAGTCTCACTGCAGTGGATATACTGATATTCACATTCCCAGCATGCAGAGTCTCACTGTAGTAGATATACTGATATTCACATTCCCAGCATGCAGAGTCCCACTGTAGTGGATATACTGATATTCACATTCCCAGCATGCAGAGTCCCACTGTAGTGGATATACTGATATTCACATTCCCAGCATGCAGAGTCCCACTGTAGTGGATATACTGATATTCACATTCCCAGCATGCAGAGTCCCACTGCAGTGGATACATGGTTGGTTATTAATATGTAGCATACGTCTTCTGTTGTAATATATATTTGATTTTAAAGGATTTTCTAGCACAGGTTTTCTAATACATCTCTGAAGGATCTACATTCTTTCGTAGCCCAAGGCCTTTTCCCCTGTAATCTCAAGACTAACACAATAGCTATTCATATTTTACATGCAACCATGACGGTACATACACAGTGTGTTCTATGATTATCTGGTGATAATGTCGAATGTGGATTGACCTGAACTCTAATAACTTGGTCTCATGTGAAGGACGTGTCTGGAATGTATATATCACAGCTCTTACCTAGTCTCTGCACCTACAGTAAAACAGCATGCAAGGTTTCAGGGAAATTCACCTATAGGCTGCAGGCAGCATGAGTATCACATGGTGGTGTGGGAAACTTCCTCCTCAGCCTGAACTGTCGCCACCTGCGTCAGCAAATAACTAGCCTTTTCCTTTGGCACCGACTGGTAAGTTGGTTCAGGAGGGTGGTCACATGTGCTAGCAAGGCAGAGGTTCTGGGTTCGAGCATCAGTGTGAGCCGAATCAGGAGGAAGTGGTACTCTCTCAGCAAGCAGCGTGACGTCCTTTAGAAATGCATTGATGCAAGGGTTCAGGGAAACACTCAGTAATGCTGCATTGTGTTGGGCTGATCTCAGAGGAGTGAGCTACAGCACAAACAGATCTGGGACCAGAATAGAATTGTGTAGCATTTGCATAATTTGTTCTTTCATAATGGTGGTGTGGCTTTATGGGCCAAAGGCTAGATGTGTTTAGAATAAATATAGTGAAAAGACTTCAGTAGACTATGAAATTACAGGAAAACAAAGCTATGCTTTCAGGGAAATGGTCTGTATTTTGTGGCTTTTGCATAATTAGTTCCTTCGTAATGGCGGTGTGGCTCCGCTAAGTATTGGGCTGAGCAGATGGACAGTTTAAATGGCATAATGAAAGCGCCTCTTTTCATCACCATATCCTCTCTGATTAGGCCAATGGACTGAGGGAGAAATCTGTCCCTCTGGCACAGTGTACAATACACTGACTGGCCTGCTCAATACAACATACAGGGACTGGGCTGCCTGCTCAATACAACATACAGGGACTGGGCTGCCTGCTCAATACAACATACAGGGACTGGGCTGCCTGCTCAATACAACATACAGGGACTGAGCTGCCTGCTCAATACAACATACAGGGACTGGGCTGCCTGCTCAATACAACATACAGGGACTGTGCTGCCTACTCAATACAATATACAGGAACTGGGCTGCCTGCTCAATACAACATACAGGGACGGGGCTGCCTGCTCAGTACAACATACAGGGACTGAGCTGCCTGCTCAGTACAACATACAGTGACTGGGCTGCCTGCTCAATACAACATACAGGGACTGGGCTGCCTGCTCAGTACAACATACAGGGACTGGGCTGCTTGCTTAGTACAACATACATGGACTGGGCTGTCTGCTCAGTACAACATACATGGACTGGGCTGCCTGCTCAATACAACATACATGGACTGGGCTTTATAGAGCACTCATAGGGTCTTCATAAGGTCCTCATACTGTAGCTAGTTTGTAAACATCTGGATGTTTACAGAGTGCCTCACTGTGTAGCAGAGCTGGCATAGGATGCTAGGTGACGTACTCTAGAGGAGAATGTCACAGCTTATATAGGATTTTTAGTGCATTCATTATGAAGCATGACATACAGTAGAGGGGATACCTCGGGGGAACTTAGTTCCTGACCTTCAGGACATCTAGTTGGTCACACAGACTGGGTTTGTTCCTCTGTGGGATGACCTCAACACAACAGCTCATTGGTCACACAGACTGGGTTGGTTCCTCTGTGGGCTGACCTCAACACAACAGCTCATTGGTCACACAGACTGGGTTGGTTCCTCTGTGGGCACAACCTAGTCCTCATAGGGTTGGTTTCCCAGACACAGCCTAGTCCTCATACGGTTGGTTTCCCAGACACAACCTAGTCCTCATAGGGTTGGTTTCCCAGACACAGACACAGCCTATTCCTCATAGGGTTGGTTTCCCAGACACAGCCTAGTCCTCAAAGGGTTGGTTTCCCAGACACAGACACAACCTAGTCCTCATAGGGTTGGTTTCCCAGACACAGACACAACCTAGTCCTCATAGGGTTGGTTTCCCAGACACATCCTAGTCCTCATTGGGTTGGTTTCCCAGACACAACCTAGTTCTCATAGGTTTGGTTTCCCAGACACAGACACAACCTAGTCCTCATAGGTTTGGTTTCCCAGACACAGACACAGCCTAGTCCTCATAGGGTTGGTTTCCCAGACACAACCTAGTCCTCATAGGGTTGGTTTCCCAGACACAGGCTAGTCCTCATAGGGTTGGTTTCCCATATACAGACACAGCCTAGTTCTCATAGGGTTAGTTTCCCAGACACAGACACAACCTAGTCCTCATAGGGCTGGTTTCCCATTCACAGACACAACCTAGTCCTCATAGGGTTGGTTTCCCCAGACACAACCTAGTCCTCATACGTTTGGTTTCCCAGACACAGACACAGCCTAGTTCTCATAGGGTTGGTTTCCCAGACACAGACACAACCTAGTTCTCATAGGGTTGGTTTCCCAGACACAACCTAGTCCTCATAGGGTTGGTTTCCCAGACACAACCTAGTCCTCATAGGTTTGGTTTCCCAGACACAGACACAGCCTAGTCCTCATAGGGTTGGTTTCCCAGACACAACCTAGTCCTCATAGGGTTGGTTTCCCAGACACAACCTAGTCCTCATAGGTTTGGTTTCCCAGACACAGACACAGCCTAGTCCTCATAGGGTTGGTTTCCCCCAGACACAACCTAGTCCTCATAGGGTTGGTTTCACAGACACAGACACAGCCTAGTCCTCGTGAAGATTCTCCATTGAGCAGCTATTTCTCTCTAGGACATTTTCAACATTGTAATACATCATAACTGCATGTAATGGCAAGTGTTGCCCTGTGTATTCAACAGCTTGATAATCGTTGTTGTTTGAATTGGCATATTATCAACATGTTTGTTTCAAGTAATAAAGTTTATTGTCCATATAAAGTTGTTGAGGTTTTTATGAAACAGGTGGAAATGCAGCATTGTTACGATGCCTGTTCATTCAGCAACGTTTGGATGTCACTTTCTATACTGAATGTATTTCAAACGATGGTGACTGCCAAGAGAGAGCTTCATCATAACACTGCTGCGTGCTACTTCCTGGTTTATGATATGATTTGGTTATGCAGCTGTGTGATAGTGTCTTCTCTATCAACCTGGACGATGAACACACTCTCTCTCACACACACACACACACACACACACACACACACACACACACACACACACACACACACACACACACACACACACACACACACACACACACACACACACACACACACACACACACACACACACACACACACACACACACACACACACACACACACACACACACACACACACACACAAGATGAACA
>NW_025760083.1:0-3937 GCF_021184085.1 Oncorhynchus gorbuscha | reverse complement strand
TGTCATGTTTTGTCTTATATTGTCTTGTCATTTTGCTTTTCCTTCTGTTCGTTTTCCCCCTGCTGGTCTTTTTAGGTTCGTTCCCCTTTTTCTCTCTCCCTCTCTCTCTCTCTTCTCTCTATCGTTCCGTTCCTGCTCCCAGCTGTTCCTATTCCCCTAATCAATCATTTAGTCTTCCCACACCTGTTCCCTATCTTTTCCCCTAACCTGCAGTTCATTATCGAGTCTCAGTCAGTTCTCGTGATTACGAGTGAAATTGTTTCTTATGCTTTATTTACCGCTCCGATTTGTCTAGGAGTATTGCTATTTCCTTAAACTGGATTAAAGACTCTGTTTTCGCCAAGTCGCTTTTGGGTCCTCATTCACCTGCATAACAGAAGGATCCGACCAAAGAATGGACCCAGCGACTACAGGCGCTCGTAACACTGCCGTCGAGATCAAGGAGCCATGCTCGGCAGACACGAGCAGGAATTGTCTGCTGCTCGTCATGCCATGGAGAACCTGGCCGCTCAGGTTTCCGACCTCTCTGGACAGTTCCAGAGTCTTCGTCTCGTGCCACCTGTTACTTCCTGGTCTGCCGAGCCTCCGGAACCTAGGGTTAATAACCCACCTTGCTACTCCGGGCAGCCCAAGGAGTGCCGCTCCTTTCTCACCCAGTGTGATATTGTGTTCTCTCTCAACCCAACACATACTCTAGAGAGAGCTCGGGTTGCTTACGTCATTTCACTCCTTACTGGCCGGGCTCGAGAGTGGGGCACAGCTATCTGGGAGGCAAGGGCTGATTGTTCAAACAATTACCAGAACTTTAAAGAGGAGATGATTCGGGTTTTTGACCGTTCAGTTTTTGGTAGGGAGGCTTCTAGGGCCCTGGCTTCCCTATGCCAAGGTGATCGATCCATAACGGATTACTCTATAGAGTTTCGCACTCTTGCTGCCTCTAGTGACTGGAACGAGCCGGCGCTGCTCGCTCGTTTTCTGGAGGGACTCCACGCAGTGGTCAAAGATGAGATTCTCTCCCGGGAGGTTCCTTCCAGTGTGGACTCTTTGATTGCTCTCGCCATCCGCATAGAACGACGGGTAGATCTTCGTCACCAAGCTCGTGGAAGAGAGCTCGCGTCAACGGTGTTTCCCTGCTCCGCATCGCAACCATCTCCCTCCTCTGGCTCAGAGACTGAGCCCATGCAGCTGGGAGGTATTCGCATCTCGACTAAGGAGAGGGAACGGAGGATCACCAACCGCCTGTGCCTCTATTGCGGATTTGATGGACATTTTGTCAATTCATGTCCAGTAAAAGCCAGAGCTCATCAGTAAGCGGAGGGCTACTGGTGGCGCTACTACTCAGGTCTCTCCATCTAGATCCTGTACTACTATGTCGGTCCATCTACGCTGGACCGGTTCGGGTGCTACATGCAGTGCCTTGATAGACTCTGGGGCTGAGGGTTGTTTCATGGACGAAGCATGGGCTCGGAAACATGACATTCCTTTCAGACAGTTAGACAAGCCTACGCCCATGTTCGCCTTAGATGGTAGTCATCTTCCCAGTATCAGATTTGAGACACTACCTTTAACCCTCACAGTATCTGGTAACCACAGTGAGACTATTTCTTTTTTGATTTTTCGTTCACCTTTTACACCTGTTGTTTTGGGTCATCCCTGGCTAGTATGTCATAATCCTTCTATTAATTGGTCTAGTAATTCTATCCTATCCTGGAACGTTTCTTGTCATGTGAAGTGTTTAATGTCTGCCATCCCTCCCATTTCTTCTGTCCCCACTTCTCAGGAGGAACCTGGCGATTTGACAGGAGTGCCGGAGGAATATCATGATCTGCGCACGGTCTTCAGTCGGTCCCGAGCCAACTCCCTTCCTCCTCACCGGTCGTATGATTGTAGTATTGATCTCCTTCCGGGGACCACTCCTCCTCGGGGTAGACTATACTCTCTGTCGGCTCCCGAACGTAAGGCTCTCGAGGATTATTTGTCTGTGTCTCTTGACGCCGGTACCATAGTGCCTTCTTCCTCTCCGGCCGGGGCGGGGTTTTTGTTAAGAAAAAGGACGGTACTCTGCGCCCCTGCGTGGATTATCGAGGGCTGAATGACATAACGGTTAAGAATCGTTATCCGCTTCCCCTTATGTCATCAGCCTTCGAGATTCTGCAGGGAGCCAGGTGCTTTACTAAGTTGGACCTTCGTAACGCTTACCATCTCGTGCGCATCAGAGGGGGGGCGAGTGGAAAACGGCGTTTAACACTCCGTTAGGGCATTTTGAGTACCGGGTTCTGCCGTTTGGTCTCGCCAATGCGCCAGCTGTTTTCAGGCATTAGTTAATGATGTTCTGAGAGACATGCTGAACATCTTTGTTTTTGTCTACCTTGACGATATCCTGATTTTTTCACCGTCACTCGAGATTCATGTTCAGCACGTTCGACGTGTTCTCCAGCGCCTTTTAGAGAATTGTCTCTACGTGAAGGCTGAGAAGTGCTCTTTTCATGTCTCCTCCGTTACTTTTCTCGGTTCCGTTATTTCCGCTGAAGGCATTCAGATGGATTCCGCTAAGGTCAAGCTGTCAGTGAGTGGCCCGTTCCAAGGTCACGTGTCGAGTTGCAGCGCTTTCTAGGTTTCGCTAATTTCTATCGGCGTTTCATTCGTAATTTCGGTCAAGTTGCTGCCCCTCTCACAGCTCTTACTTCTGTCAAGACGTGTTTTAAGTGGTCGGTTCCGCCCAGGGAGCTTTTGATCTTCTAAAAGAACGTTTTACGTCCGCTCCTATCCTCGTTACTCCTGGCGTCACTAGACAATTCATTGTCGAGGTTGGCGCTTCAGAGGTAGGCGTGGGAGCCATTCTATCCCAGCGCTTCCAGTCTGACGATAAGGTTCATCCTTGCGCTTATTTTTCTCATCGCCTGTCGCCATCTGAACGCAACTATGATGTGGGTAACCGCGAACTGCTCGCCATCCGCTTAGCCCTAGGCGAATGGCGACAGTGGTTGGAGGGCGACCGTTCCTTTTGTCGTTTGGACAGACCATAAGAACCTTGAGTACATCCGTTCTGCCAAACGACTTAATGCTCGTCAAGCTCGTTGGGCGTTATTTTTCGCTCGTTTCGAGTTTGTGATTTCTTACCGTCCGGGTAGCAAGAACACCAAGCCTGATGCCTTATCCCGTCTTTTTAGTTCTTCTGTGGCTTCTACTGATCCCGAGGGGATTCTTCCTTATGGGCGTGTTGTCGGGTTGACAGTCTGGGGAATTGAAAGACAGGTTAAGCAAGCACTCACGCACACTGCGTCGCCGCGCGCTTGTCCTAGTAACCTTCTTTTCGTTCCTGTTTCCACTCGTCTGGCTGTTCTTCAGTGGGCTCACTCTGCCAAGTTAGCTGGTCATCCCGGTGTTCGAGGCACTCTTGCTTCTATTCGCCAGCGCTTTTGGTGGCCGACTCAGGAGCGTGACACGCGCCGTTTCGTGGCTGCTTGTTCGGACTGCGCGCAGACTAAGTCAGGTAACTCTCCTCCTGCCGGTCGTCTCAGACCGCTCCCCATTCCTTCTCGACCATGGTCTCACATCGCCCTAGACTTCATTACCGGTCTGCCTTTGTCTGCGGGGAAGACTGTGATTCTTACGGTTGTCGATAGGTTCTCTAAGGCGGCACATTTCATTCCTCTCGCTAAACTTCCTTCCGCTAAGGAGACGGCACAAATCATCATCGAGAATGTGTTCAGAATTCATGGCCTCCCGTTAGACGCCGTTTCAGACAGAGGTCCGCAATTCACGTCACAGTTTTGGAGGGAGTTCTGTCGTTTGATTGGTGCGTCCGTCAGTCTCTCTTCCGGGTTTCATCCCCAGTCTAACGGTCAAGCAGAGAGGGCCAATCAGACGATTGGTCGCATACTACGCAGCCTTTCTTTCAGAAACCCTGCGTCTTGGGCAGAACAGCTCCCTGGGC
>NW_025760082.1:0-3938 GCF_021184085.1 Oncorhynchus gorbuscha | reverse complement strand
AGATAAGGGACTGTTGATGCATGTCAGTTTATACCAGAGATAAGGGACTGTTGATTCATGCCAGTTTATACCAGAGATAAGGGACTGTTGATTGATGCCAGTTTATACCAGAGATAAGGGACTGTTGATTCATGCCAGAGATAAGGGACTGTTGATGCATGTCAGTTTATACCAGAGATAAGGGACTGTTGATTCATGCCAGTTAATACCAGAGATAAGGGACTGTTGATTCATCGTTATCCAGAGATAAGGGACTGTTGATGCATGTCAGTTTATACCAGAGATAAGGGACTGTTGATTCATGCCAGTTTATACCAGAGATAAGGGACTGTTGATTCATGCCAGTTTATACCAGAGATAAGGGACTGTTGATTCATGCCAGAGATAAGGGACTGTTGATGCATGTCAGTTTATACCAGAGATAAGGGACTGTTGATTCATGCCAGTTTATACCAGAGATAAGGGACTGTTGATTCATGCCAGAGATAAGGGACTGTTGATGCATGTCAGTTTATACCAGAGATAAGGGACTGTTGATTCATGCCAGTTTATACCAGAGATAAGGGACTGTTGATTCATGCCAGTTTATACCAGAGATAAGGGACTGTTGATGCATGCCAGTTTATACCAGAGATAAGGGACTGTTGATTCATGTCAGTTTATACCAGAGATAAGGGACTGTTGATGCATGCCAGTTTATACCAGAGATAAGGGACTGTTGATGCATGCCAGTTTATACCAGAGATAAGGGACTGTTGATTCAGAGATAAGGGACTGTTGATGCATGCCAGTTTATACCAGAGATAAGGGACTGTTGATGCATGCCAGTTTATACCAGAGATAAGGGACTGTTGATTCATGCCAGTTTATACCAGAGATAAGGGACTGTTGATTCATGCCAGAGATAAGGGACTGTTGATGCATGCCAGTTTCTACCAGAGATAAGGGACTGTTGATGCATGCCAGTTTATACCAGAGATAAGGGACTGTTGATTCATGCCAGAGATAAGGGACTGTTGATGCATGCCAGTTTATACCAGAGATAAGGGACTGTTGATGCATGCCAGTTTATACCAGAGATAAGGGACTGTTGATGCATGCCAGTTTATACCAGAGATAAGGGACTGTTGATGCATGCCAGTTTATACCAGAGATAAGGGACTGTTGATTCATGCCAGTTTATACCAGAGATAAGGGACTGTTGATGCATGCCAGTTTATACCAGAGATAAGGGACTGTTGATTCATGCCAGTTTATACCAGAGATAAGGGACTGTTGATGCATGCCAGTTTATACCAGAGATAAGGGACTGTTGATTCATGTCAGTTTATACCAGAGATAAGGGACTGTTGATTCATGCCAGTTAATACCAGAGATAAGGGACTGTTGATTCATGCCAGTTTATACCAGAGATAAGGGACTGTTGATGCATGCCAGAGATAAGGGACTGTTGATTCATGCCAGTTTATACCAGAGATAAGGGACTGTTGATTCATGCCAGTTTATACCAGAGATAAGGGACTGTTGATGCATACCAGTTTATACCAGAGATAAGGGACTGTTGATTCATGCCAGTTTATACCAGAGATAAGGGACTGTTGATTCATGCCAGTTTATACCAGAGATAAGAGACTGTTGATTCATGCCAGTTTATACCAGAGATAAGGGACTGTTGATTCATGCCAGAGATAAGGGACTGTTGATGCATGTCAGTTTATACCAGAGACAAGGGACTGTTGATGCATGTCAGTTTAAACCAGAGATAAGGGACTGTTGATTCATGCCAGAGATAAGGGACTGTTTATTCATGCCAGTTTATACCAGAGATAAGGGACTGTTGATGCATGCCAGTTTATACCAGAGATAAGGGACTGTTGATTCATGCCAGTTTATACCAGAGATAAGAGACTGTTGATTCATGCCAGTTTATACCAGAGATAAGGGACTGTTGATGCATGCCAGTTTATACCAGAGATAAGGGACTGTTGATTCATGCCAGTTTATACCAGAGATAAGGGACTGTTGATGCATGCCAGTTTATACCAGAGATAAGGGACTGTTGATTCATGTCAGTTTATACCAGAGATAAGGGACTGTTGATTCATGCCAGTTTATACCAGAGATAAGGGACTGTTGATGCATGCCAGTTTATACCAGAGATAAGGGACTGTTGATTCATGCCAGTTAACACCAGAGATAAGGGACTGTTGATTCATGCCAGAGATAAGGGACTGTTGATGCATGTCAGTTTATACCAGAGATAAGGGACTGTTGATTCATGCCAGTTTATACCAGAGATAAGGGACTGTTGATTCATGCCAGAGATAAGGGACTGTTGATGCATGCCAGTTTATACCAGAGATAAGGGACTGTTGATGCATGCCAGTTTATACCAGAGATAAGGGACTGTTGATTCATGCCAGTTTATACCAGAGATAAGGGACTGTTGATGCATGCCAGTTTATACCAGAGATAAGGGACTGTTGATTCATGTCAGTTTATACCAGAGATAAGGGACTGTTGATTCATGCCAGTTTATACCAGAGATAAGGGACTGTTGATGCATGCCAGTTTATACCAGAGATAAGGGACTGTTGATTCATGCCAGTTTATACCAGAGATAAGGGACTGTTGATTCATGCCAGAGATAAGGGACTGTTGATGCATGCCAGTTTATACCAGAGATAAGGGACTGTTGATGCATGCCAGTTTATACCAGAGATAAGGGACTGTTGATTCATGCCAGTTTGAGATAAGGGACTGTTGATGCATGCCAGTTTATACCAGAGATAAGGGACTGTTGATGCATGCCAGTTTATACCAGAGATAAGGGACTGTTGATGCATGCCAGTTTATACCAGAGATAAGGGACTGTTGATTCATGCCAGAGATAAGGGACTGTTGATGCATGCCAGTTTATACCAGAGATAAGGGACTGTTGATTCATGCCAGTTTATACCAGAGATAAGGGACTGTTGATTCATGCCAGTTTATACCAGAGATAAGGGACTGTTGATGCATGCCAGTTTATACCAGAGATAAGGGACTGTTGATTCATGTCAGTTTATACCAGAGATAAGGGACTGTTGATGCATGCCAGTTTATACCAGAGATAAGGGACTGTTGATACATGCCAGTTTATACCAGAGATAAGGGACTGTTGATTCATGCCAGTTTATACCAGAGATAAGGGACTGTTGATTCATGCCAGTTTATACCAGAGATAAGGGACTGTTGATGCATGCCAGTTTATACCAGAGATAAGGGACTGTTGATTCATGTCAGTTTATACCAGAGATAAGGGACTGTTGATTCATGCCAGTTTATACCAGAGATAAGGGACTGTTGATGCATACCAGTTTATACCAGAGATAAGGGACTGTTGATTCATGCCAGTTTATACCAGAGATAAGGGACTGTTGATTCATGCCAGTTTATACCAGAGATAAGGGACTGTTGATGCATGTCAGTTTATACCAGAGACAAGGGACTGTTGATGCATGTCAGTTTAAACCAGAGATAAGGGACTGTTGATTCATGCCAGAGATAAGGGACTGTTTATTCATGCCAGTTTATACCAGAGATAAGGGACTGTTGATGCATGCCAGTTTATACCAGAGATAAGGGACTGTTGATTCATGCCAGTTTATACCAGAGATAAGAGACTGTTGATTCATGCCAGTTTATACCAGAGATAAGGGACTGTTGATGCATGCCAGTTTATACCAGAGATAAGGGACTGTTGATTCATGCCAGTTTATACCAGAGATAAGGGACTGTTGATGCATGCCAGTTTATACCAGAGATAAGGGACTGTTGATTCATGTCAGTTTATACCAGAGATAAGGGACTGTTGATGCATGCCAGTTTATACCAGAGATGAGGGACTGTTGATTCATGTCAGTTTATACCAGAGATAAGGGACTGTTGATGCATGC
>NW_025760081.1:0-3940 GCF_021184085.1 Oncorhynchus gorbuscha | reverse complement strand
TGTCATGTTTTGTCTTATATTGTCTTGTCATTTTGCTTTTCCTTCTGTTCGTTTTCCCCCTGCTGGTCTTTTTAGGTTCGTTCCCTTTTTCTCTCTCCCTCTCTCTCTCTTCTCTCTATCGTTCCGTTCCTGCTCCCAGCTGTTCCTATTCCCCTAATCAATCATTTAGTCTTCCCACACCTGTTCCCTATCTTTTCCCTGATTAGAGTCCCTATTTCTCCCCTTGTTTTCCGTTTCTGTCCTGTCGGATCCTTGTATACTGTTCACCGTGCTGTGTCTTTGTATCGCCCTGTCGTGTCGTGTTTCCCTCAGATGCTGCGTGGTGAGCAGGTGTCTGAGTCTGCTACGGTCAAGTGCCTTCCCGAGGCAACCTGCAGTTCATTATCGAGTCTCCAGTCAGTTCTCAGTGATTACGAGTGAAATTGTTTCTTATGCTTTATTTACCGCTCCCGATTTGTCTAGGAGTA
The DNA here is from genome assembly GCF_021184085.1 of Oncorhynchus gorbuscha. NCBI lineage: Eukaryota > Metazoa > Chordata > Actinopteri > Salmoniformes > Salmonidae > Oncorhynchus > Oncorhynchus gorbuscha. The sequence continues at coordinate 3,473 of NW_025760081.1, read as the reverse complement.
TTGCTATTTCCTTAAACTGGATTAAAGAGGTCATTGGCATTTCCCAGTTCTAGTAGAGGTGTGGAGATATCTTCAAGGCAGAGTATCTTCATGGCTATCCTGACCATAGACATGACTATCCTGACCGTGATTATCAAGGACCTCCAGTCAGAGTTCAAGTGTGTGGCTCTCCTCTTCCGTGGAGAGCAATAAACAGTAATAAACTGTTAAAAACATCAACTTCTTCCACTCCTCTGTTGTGTACCCAGACTGGTGGTATATGCAGGAGGCTGATGGTCATTTCCGTGATGTTGTATTGATTAATGTGACGACTGCTGCTCATCAAATGATTAACGGTTCATAATTACGTGATTAAATGAATTAGGTCATTATTAACTCATTAACCTGGGGAACCATGGGGAAAGTTTGGTTTTATTGAGTTTCTATTTCCCAAATTAACTCAAAGACTATCAGAATATCGATTTTACAACAGTCGGTAATTAATCAATTTCCTCTACAGTCTCATTCTGAATGTCGCATAATCCGTAGTTCTGCACAAACCCGAGTCCCACCAATGAGTCCGTACCACACCAGTTGAGTTGATTATATATTTACAAACAAGCTAAAATTATAATATAAGATACACATACACAAACATACAGTCTAGGCCAGGGGTGTCAAACTCATTTCGCATCGTGGGCCACATACGGCCTAGGGAGATGTCAAGTGGGCCGGACCATTAAAATTATACCATACTCTGCTATAAATAACCAAAATATCATGTCTTTCCTTTGTTTTGGTGTAAAGAAGCACAAGAACATTAGGAAAATATTGAAATTTAATGAACTATCCTTTTACAAAACATTTCATGAAACACCTCATATTTCCTTAGACAAATGTGCAATTTACTTTTATCATTCACAAATATGCATTGCAACTGATCCCACTGATTGTACAAAGGCACAAAACTTTAATTGGTACTGAAAAATATAGTAATGCACTTTAAGATTAAATGAGACTTTTAAAGAAAGGAATTTTTAAACCACTTACACATACGCATATAAAATCTAAATGTAATCCCTGCGTACACCTTACAAACTAAGGAGAGTGATTTTAAATGTGTAATGAAGAAAGTGTTCGCCTGTCCTGTAAATCTGTAAACTTCATACATGAAACATACATACACATACAATACATACTGAAAATTTATGGAGTTGTATGAACAGTAGAATTCCATCACACAACTTTTGTTTTGAAGCTGCTGACTAACATTAAAGTGCACATTTTTTAAATCACCACAGTAAGGATTCATCTTCACAGAGCTGTATTCTTTCAATGCAAACAGTATCTAAGGCAGCATTTTAAAGGTGTTAGTCTAGTCTGGACTTGTATTTGTACCTGAAACTTGGCATCTTTTGGCCTGTACAAGTGCATCAACACCAGGTGTCATGTCCTGACTAGCTGTCACTTTCAGAATGTCATTTAAGTGCTTGTTTGTGAGCCTTGAACGCATTTTTGTTTTATTGATATTCATCACTGAGAAAATTTGGTCACAAAGGTAGGTTGTCCCAAACATGCACAAAATTTTAGCAGCCAGGGCTGTTAATTTGGGGTACCCTGGTAGTAGATACTGATAAAATCTGTCCAGACCTACAGAGGCAAATTTGCCCTTCAAATCTGCATCACACTGCAAATCAATTATCTCTAGCTGAATTTCGACCGGCAGATCAGAAGCTTTAACTGTGAAAGGTGAGCGAAAAACTGAAAATTCTGTCTCAAGTTCACCAAATACCTGAAAACGTTTCTCAAACTCCCGCAGTAGTCCTGCAATTTTGTCTTTGTACCGTTTCATGTCCGCATCAGGTCTGGTCACACACACATCTCTCAGACAGGGGAAATGAGCAGGGTTGCCATTTGCCAGTTGCATCTCCCACAAAGTCAGCTTCAACTTAAATGCATGTATGTTGTCAGAAAACTGTGTGACAACTTTTTTGCAGCCTTGCAACATTTTGTTCAGATTGTTCAAGTGTTCAGTAATATCAACCAAGAATGCAAGGTCCCGTAGCCATTCCTGAGATTGTAATTCCAACACCGGTTTTCCTTTTTCTCCATGAACTGTCCGATTTCCTCTCGTAGATCAAAGAAATGCCTCAGCACAGCGCCTCGGCTTAACCATCTCACTTCAGTGTGGTATGGCAGGCTGTGGGTAATGTTGCTGTCGCTGAGAAGTTTGTCAAACTGACGATGGTTCAGACCTCTGGACCGGATGAAATTTACAGTGCGAACAACCACCTCCATGACGTGGTCCATTTTCAGCGACTTGCAACACAATGCCTCCTGGTGCAAAATACAGTGAAATGTCCAGAAACGATCTCCTCCATTAAGGGCTTGTACTTTGTCTTTGAACTTTGTCGCGACACCTGCTTTCTTTCCGACCATGGATGGCGCGCCGTCTGTAGCCAGGCTGACAGCGGGACCAGTCCCACTCCAACTCTGTCCAATGCAGCTTAGCGACAGAGCCGAAAATGTCACCGGCTGTTGTGGTGTCCATCAGTGGCACCAACTCAAGAAACTCTTCAGTAACAGTCAATGTCTCATCAACTCCTCGAATAAATATGGCCAGTTGGGCCACGTCTGTGATGTCCAGTGCTCTCGTCAATTGCCACGGAAAATGCAATAAATGACTTGACTCTCTGTTTCAAATTGACTGTCCTAAATCTGCCCCGATAGTTCGAGAAATCCTCTCTGCTATAGTATTCCTCGTCAGGCTAATATTGGCAAAAGCTTGTCGCTTCTCGACATACAAGTTCAGCCGCCTTCATCATGCATCGTTTAACAAAGTCACCGTCGGAATACGGCTTCGATGCTAATGCTATTTCGCTAGCAATTAGGTAGCTGGCTTTTACCGCTGCTTCACTGACTTCTCGGCTCTGGATGAAAGTTGACTGCTGTTTCCTCAGACCCGCCAGCAATTCGTTAATCTTATCTCTTCTCAGTTGTCCTTGCAAGCCGTCATATTTTTTGCTGTGATGAGTCTCGTAGGGAGTCGAATATTATATTCCTTCAATACCGAAACTTGTTGCAAACACACCAAGCACAAAGGTTTTCCGTGCATCTCTGTAAATAAATAGGACGTGGTCCATTTTTCTTTGAAAATTCTACACTCCTTATCTACTTTTCTCCGTTTGGATAACGACATATTGGCTAATGAAGGTGAAGCGAGAGGTAGAGACCAAGGTATTAACAACGTCGTAACAAGCAGCAGATGGCGCATTGATACCGCCTGCTGTTTTCAGTCTGTCTCAGTGATGCGGCTTGCCTTCTACTCTGATGGAAAGAGTGCGCCTGCTTGTACGGATAATCCATGAATTGCGCCAATTAAAATATTAATTCCATGTCTTTTATGCATTTTTTCCACTTTCAAATTATCCTGCGGGCCTGATCGGGAACCTCCTTGCGGCCGGTTCCGCCCGCGGGCCGTATGTTTGACACCC
>NW_025760080.1:0-3941 GCF_021184085.1 Oncorhynchus gorbuscha | reverse complement strand
GTCAGTCCATCCTGCCCTCTGATAGAGCAGCTGGAATCTCTGCCATCATTCCTGAATCAACCTCATGCTTTCATATGTAATTGGCCCCTATTGTTGGTAGGACATGTAGGTGGGAGGGTCTCGTGGCCTGCTGGGATACAGGTGGTTGTTTTGGCAACAGGGAGTTGTCTTCCCACTCTGTTCCAGAGTGTGAGAGAGAGACAGACAGAGAGACAGAGAGACAGAGAGAGAGAGAGAGAGAGCGAGAGAGAATATATATGGCTGTGGGTCGGGCTTACACCTGACTATGTGTAAGTAAGCAATGAAGGGTATTGTCTGACATGATTAGAACACACACACACCCTGCTGCTAGCACCCAGGGAGAGCTCATCAGGGCAGAGGTGGAGGGATATATTTCCCTCAGACGGTGACCATGGTGACAGCATGTGTGTGTGCTGGGCAGAGGGGAGGAGGCTAGAGAGAGGATGGCCATGCCAGGCTTTGTGGGCAGTGAAGTGGTACGTGTCCCATTGATCTGGACTCAGTACAATCTACTGCAATGATCACATGTCACGGACAATTCACGTCCGGTTGGAATTTGATCTGTGACTGGCTTTAAATTAGTAGAGATTGAGTCTGTAATGTACCACAGTGTGTTTTAAAGGCTGTGTATTGACTGATTGAGTCTGTAATGTACCACAGTGTGTTTTAAAGGCAGTGTATTGACTGATTGAGTCTGCATGTGACCACAGCAGGCTTTAAAGGCAGTGTATTGACTGGTCTGTAATGTACCACAGTGTGTTTTTAAGGCAGTGTATTGACTGATTGAGTCTGTAATGTACCACAGTGTGTTTTAAAGGCAGTGTATTGACTGATTGAGTCTGTAATGTACCACAGTGTGTTTTAAAGGCAGTGTATTGACTGATTGAGTCTGTAATGTACCACAGTGTGTTTTTAAGGCAGTGTATTGACTGATTGAGTCTGTAATGTACCACAGTGTGTTTTAAAGGCTGTGTATTGACTGAGACATCCAGCCGTACAGGAGAAACAGCAGATAGTTTCATATCAGCGTTGATAGTGGAGGTTACCATCATGTTGAAACGTCTCAGTCACACGGAGCTGAAGCTGTCATTGTTACGCTCGTCGATGTAATGATCGGACCAAGGTGCAATGTGGTAGTCGTGCGTCATCAATGCTTTAAATAAACAAAAAAAAAAACAAGAAAGATAAACGACACGTAAAGTTTTGTGCGCTAAACAGCAACTATACAAAAACAACATCCCACAAACTACGGTGGGGAAAAGGGCTTCAAGTATGATCCTAATCAGAGATAACGATAGACAGCTGCCTCTGATTGGGAACACACACACACACACACACACACACACACACACACACACACACACACACACACACACACACACACACACACACACACACACACACACACACACACACACACACACACACACACACACACACACACACACACACACACACACACACACACACACACACGGCCAACAAAGAAATAGAAAACATAGATTGGCCACCCTAGTCACACCCTGACCTAACCAAATAGAGATTTAAAAGGATCTGTAAGGTCAGTTTCTCTGTCTTCTTCTCTCACAACAGAGAGAACAAATGGCAGAGGATTGGAAAGGGAAGCAAAGGGTTGGAGCGTTCCTGGTTTCCCCTTATTTATTCATGAAGAGGTTTGAGTTGTCAGTCCTCCTCGTTCTGGTCCTTACCGTCACCGTGCAGTTCAGCCATGTGGAAAGAACAGAAAGAGAAAGAGAGACTGTGCTGCAGTGTGTGTGTCAGTGTTGGAGTGTGTGTGTGTGTGTGTTGTTGTAGTGTGTGGGTTGTTGTAGTGTGTGTGTTAGTGTTGTTGTGTGTGTTAGTGTTTATTTGTGTGTGTGTTAGTGTTGTTGTGTGTGTGTTAGTGTTGTTGTGTGTGTGTTAGTGTTGTTTGTGTGTGTCAGTGTTGTTGTGTGTGTGTTAGTGTTGTTGTGTGTGTGTTAGTGTTGTTTGTGTGTGTGTTAGTGTTGTAGTGTGTGTGTGTGTGTTAGTGTTGTTGTGTGTGTGTGTGTTAGTGTTGTAGTGTGTGTGTGTGTGTGTGTGTTGTGTTGTAGTGTGTGTGTTAGTGTTGTAGTGTGTGTGTGTGTGTGTGTGTTAGTGTTGTAGTGTGTGTGTGTGTCAGTGCTGTTGTGTGTGTGTGTCAGTGTTGTAGTGTGTGTGCTAGTGTTGTAGTGTGTGAGTGTGTGTGCTAGTGTTGTAGTGTGTGTGTATTAGTGTTGTAGTGTGTGTATTAGTGTTGTAGTGTGTGTGTTAGTGTTGTAGTGTGTGTGTGTCAGTGTTGTAGTGTGTGTGCTAGTGTTGTAGTGTGTGTGCTAGTGTTGTAGTGTGTGCTAGTGTTGTAGTGTGTGTGTGTGTGCTGTAGTGTGTGTTGTAGTGTGTGTGTGTGTGTTAGTGTTGTAGTGTGTGTTAGTGTTGTAGTGTGTGTGTGCTGTAGTGTGTGTGTTAGTGTTGTAGTGTGTGTGTTAGTGTTGTAGTGTGTGTGTAGTGTTGTAGTGTGTGTGTGTAGTAGTGTTGTAGTGTGTGTGTGTGTGTGCTAGTGTTGTAGTGTGTGTGTATTAGTGGTGTAGTGTGTGTGTGTGTGTGTTAGTGTTGTAGTGTGTGTGTGTGTGTGTTAGTGTTGTAGTGTGTGTGTGCTGTAATGTGTGTGTGTGTTGTAGTGTGTGTGTGTTGTAGTGTGTGTGTGTGTTAGTGTTGTAGTGTGTGGTGTATAGTGTTGTAAGTGTGTGTGTGTGTGCTAGTGTTGTAGTGTGTGTGTGTGTTAGTGTGTGTGTTGTTGTGTTAGTGTTGTAGTGTGTGTGTTGTGTGTGTGTGTGTGTGTACGTGTGTGTGTGTGTGTGTGTGTGTGTGTGTGTGTGTGCTGTGTTGTAGTGTGTGTGTGTGTAGTGTGTGTGTGTGCTGTAGTGTGTGTGTGTGCTGTAGTGTGTGTGTGTGTTGTAGTGTGTGTGTGCTGTAGTGTGTGTGTGCTATAGTGTGTGTGTGTGCTATAGTGTGTGTGTGTGTTGTATAGTGTGTGTGTGTGTTGTATAGTGTGTGTGTGTGTTGTATTGTGTGTGTGTGTGTTGTATTGTGTGTGTGTGTTGTATTGTGTGTGTGTGTTGTATTGTGTGTGTGTGTGTGTGTTGTATAGTGTGTGTGTGTTGTATAGTGTGTGTGTGTGTGTGTGTGTGTGTGTGTGTGTTGTATTGTGTGTGTGTGTGTTGTATTGTGTGTGTGTGTGTGTGTGTGTGTGCTGTAGTGTGTGTTGTAGTGTGTGTGTGTGTGTTAGTGTTGTAGTGTGTGTTAGTGTTGTAGTGTGTGTGTGCTGTAGTGTGTGTGTTAGTGTTGTAGTGTGTGTGTTAGTGTTGTAGTGTGTGTTAGTGTTGTAGTGTGTGTGTGCTGTAGTGTGTGTGTTAGTGTTGTAGTGTGTGTGTTAGTGTTGTAGTGTGTGTGTATTAGTGTTGTAATGTGTGTGTGTGTGTGCTAGTGTTGTAGTGTGTGTGTATTAGTGGTGTAGTGTGTGTGTGTGTTAGTGTTGTAGTGTGTGTTAGTGTTGTAGTGTGTGTTAGTGTTGTAGTGTGTGTGTGCTGTAGTGTGTGTGTTAGTGTTGTAGTGTGTGTGTTAGTGTTGTAGTGTGTGTGTTAGTGTTGTAGTGTGTGTGTATTAGTGTTGTAATGTGTGTGTGTGTGTGTGCTAGTGTTGTAGTGTGTGTGTATTAGTGGTGTAGTGTGTGTGTGTGTGTGTGTGTGTGTGTGCTGTAATGTGTGTGTGTTGTAGTGTGTGTGTGTGTTGTAGTGTGTGTGTGTGTTAGTGTTGTAGTGTGTGTGTTAGTGTTGTAGTGTGTGTGTGTGTTAGTGTTGTAGTGTGTGTGTGTGTTAGTGTTGTAGTGTGTGTGTGTGTTGTAG
>NW_025760079.1:0-3941 GCF_021184085.1 Oncorhynchus gorbuscha | reverse complement strand
AACATGACTGAGAAGACACAAGACCTGGTAGTAGATCAGTGTCAACATGACTGAGAAGACACGTGACCTGGTAGTAGACCAGTGTCAACATGACTGAGAAGACACATGACCTGGTAGTAGACCAGTGTGAACATGACTGAGAAGACACAAGACCTGGTAGTAGATCAGTGTCAACATGACTGAGAAGACACGTGACCTGGTAGTAGACCAGTGTCAACATGACTGAGAAGACACATGACCTGGTAGTAGATCAGTGTCAACATGACTGAGACACAAGACCTGGTAGTAGATCAGTGTCAACATGACTGAGAAGACACATGACCTGGTAGTAGACCAGTGTCAACATGACTGAGACACATGACCTGGTAGTAGACCAGTGTCAACATGACTGAGAAGACACATGATCTGGTAGTAGACCAGTGTCAACATGACTGAGAAGACACATGACATGGTAGTGGACCAGTGTCAACATGACTGAGAAGACACATGACCTGGTCCTACTGTAGACTCAGTTGGTCAGAGCATGACTGAGAAGACACATGACGTGGTGAGTTAGATCCTGGGACCAACCATGACGTGAATGTAAGACACATGACCTGGTAGTAGACCAGTGTCAACATGACTGAGAAGACACATGACCTGGTAGTAGACCAGTGTCAACATGACTGAGAAGACACATGACGTGGTATGAAAGACAAAACGGGAAATATTATCCACGTTACTTTGCACTTTTCACTGTCCCCTTTCCACTGGCTGTTGTGGCAGGAGGACACATATTTGGCTGCCAAAACTGCACATTTTGGCTTTTCACCCAATAAATATTAGATTTTTTCTTCATCTTTTATAGTTTCAAATTCTTTGTAAAGAAATACTCTCTTAGAGTCTGGGTATTTGTCATAGTAATAATAGGAAATGCTGCTCTGTCTCTCCCTCTCCCTGGAGCAGAGTGAGCACACCCCTGTCCTCTCCGGGCAGCCAGGTTTGTCTGTGACGACCGGGTCTCTATAGACTCACGGAGTCTTTATCTAGTCAATGTTTTCCTTAGTTTTCTATCAGTCACAGTGGTCAGATAGTCAGCCACCATGTACTGTCTGTTTAGAGCCAAATAGCATTGAAGTTTACTTAGATTTTTTGTGATGCCTTTCCAATAAGTGATATATTTTTCTTTTTGTTTTGTGATGATTTGTTTGGGCCAGATTTTCTGAGTGCTGTCCTGAGGCTCTATGGGGTTGGTTTGGGTTGGTGAACTGGGCCTCAGAACCAGCTGGCTGACTGCTGTCCTGAGGCTCTATGGGGTTGGTTTGGGTTGGTGAACTGAGCCTCAGAACCAGCTGGCTGACTGCTGTCCTGAGGCTCTATGGGGTTGGTTTGGGTTGTTGAACTGAGCCTCAGAACCAGCTGGCTGAGGGACTCTTCTCTTGTTTCATCTCTTGACATTGTAGAGCTGTGTGATGGAATGTTTTGGGATCACTTGTTTTTAGATGGTTGTAAAATTTGATGTCTCTTTTTTCTATTAGAATGAGGAGGGTATCGGCCACATTCTGCTCTACATGCGTTATTTGGAGTTTTTCTTTGCACTTACAATACAGTCTTGCAAAACTCTGCATGCAGTATTTCGATTGGATGTTTGTCCCATTTGGTAAATTCATTATTAGAGATTGGACCCAATACTTCACTGCCATATAGAGCAACTGGTTCTAGAACTGATTGGAACATTTTGAGCCAGATTTTCATGTTCCTTTTAATGGCATAGAATGCTCTTCTTGCTTGGTCTCTCAGCTCATTCACAACCATGTGAAAGCTACCTGTGTTGCTGATATTTAGTCCTAGATACAGTATGTGTAGTTTTTGGTGTGTTCTAATAGAACTGTGTCCAAATATAATTTATATTTGTCATCCTGATTTTCTCTCTCGCTCCCATTCTCTCTCTTTCTCTCCCTTTCTCTCTTTCTACATTTTCTCTCTCTCTCTCTCTCCCATACTCTCTCTGTCCCCCACCCTCTCTCTCTCTCCCTCTCTAACCCCTAACAGATGTGAATGAGTGTGTGACCAGCATGCACAGTTGCCAGGCCAGTGAGCGCTGTGTGAACACCGTGGGATCGTTTGTGTGTGAGAGGACCGTCACTTGTCCTGCTGGCTTCCAGCTCAGGAACCAAGTCTGTGAGGGTGAGTTGGTCAACATCATCATCATTATGACTATGAAGTAAAATTGGTTTGTTTTACTTAAGCTAATAAGTTAAATAAAGATTCAATAAAAACATATATATAGTCAAAGTTAAATTGAGTAAAATAATTGTTCTGATATCTTTGCTAGACAACAGAAACAACATTCATACTTTGGATTGTGGGACGGTTACATCACATATTTAATAACTAAAAACGCCCCTCAACGTCATACCCTTTAAGTCTGTGTCTAAAGTGCTGGGAAAGTGGGCGAAATGGCAGTGTGAAATTGTAGATGACAAGTTGTTGATGTGGTTACTAAAACAGCTGGGTTGTTACATTTACACAATACATGTCCTATATATATATATATGTATATATACCCACTAAGTCAATACATGGCCTATATATATATATATGTATATATACACACTAAGTAAATACATGTCCTATGTATATATATATATATACCCACTAAGTCAATACATGTCCTATATATATATACCCACTAAGTCAATACATGTCATATATATATATATATACATATATATATATATACCCACTAAGTAAATACATGTCCTATATATATATACCCACTAAGTCAATACATGTCCTATATATATATATATATATATATATATATACCCACTAAGTCAATACATGTCCTATATATATATATATACCCACTAAGTCAATACATGTCCTATATATATATATATATATATATATATATATATATACCCACTAAGTCAATACATGTCCTATATATATATATATATATATATATATATATATATATATATATATATATATATACCACTAAGTCAATACATGTCCATATATATATATATACCCACTAAGTAAATACATGTCCTATATATATATATATATATACCCACTAAGTCAATACATGTCCTATATATATATATACCCACTAAGTAAATACATATCCTATATATATATATACCCACTAAGTTAATACATGTCCATATATATATATATATATATCCACTAAGTCAATATATGTATATATATATATATATACCCACTAAGTCAATACATGTCCTATATATATATATATATACCCATAAGTTAATACATGGCCTATATATATATATATATGTATATATACACACTAAGTAAATACATGTCCTATGTATATATATATATATATATATATATATACCCACTAAGTCAATACATGTCCTATATATATATATATATATATATATATATATATACCCACTAAGTAAATACATGTCCTATATATATATACCCACTAAGTCAATACATGTCTATATATATATATATATATATATATATATATACATATATATATAGGACATATATTATATAATAGTATATATATATAGGACATGTATTACCTAGTGATGTATATATATATAATATTATATATATATATATATACACCCACTAAGTCAATACATGTCCTATATATATATACCCTATATCATACTATATATATATATATACCTATATATATATACATATATATATATATATATATATATATATATATACTATATCTAATACATGTATATATATATATATATATATATATATATATACCTACTAAATCAATACATGTCCTATATATATATATATATATATACCCAACATATATACTATATATAATATATATATATATATACTATTATATATATACTTATCATATATATATATATATATATATATATATATATATATATATATACCATATATATATATATATACATATATATATATATATATATATA
>NW_025760078.1:0-3942 GCF_021184085.1 Oncorhynchus gorbuscha | reverse complement strand
CATTTACATTACATTTAAGTAATTGGTGCATTCAGCTTATGACATCCAGTGGAACAGTCACTTTACAATAGTGCATCTAAATCTTAAAGGGGGGGGAGAGGGAATACTTATCCTATCCTAGGTATTCCTTAAAGAGGTGGGGTTTCAGGTGTCTCCGGAAGGTGGGTGATTGACTCCGCTGTCCTGGCGTCGTGAGGGAGTTTGTTCCACCATTGGGGGCCAGAGCAGCGAACAGTTTTGACTGGGCTGAGCGGGAGCTGTACTTCCTCAGTGGTAGGGAGGCGAGCAGGCCAGAGGTGGATGAACGCAGTGCCCTTGTTTGGGTGTAGGGCCTGATCAGAGCCTGGAGGTACTGAGGTGCCGTTCCCTCACAGCTCCGTAGGCAAGCACCATGGTCTTGTAGCGGATGCGAGCTTCAACTGGAAGCCAGTGGAGAGAACGGAGGAGCGGGGTGACGTGAGAGAACTTGGGAAGGTTGAACACCAGACGGGCTGCGGCGTTCTGGATGAGTTGAAGGGGTTTAATGGCACAGGCAGGGAGCCCAGCCAACAGCGAGTTGCAGTAATCCAGACGGGAGATGACAAGTGCCTGGATTTTAGACCTGCGCCGCCTCCTGTGTGAGGCAGGGTCGTACTCTGCGGATGTTGTAGAGCATGAACCTACAGGAACGGGCCACCACCTTGATGTTGGTTGAGAACGACAGGGTGTTGTCCAGGATCACACCAAGGTTCTTAGCGCTCTGGGAGGAGGACACAATGGAGTTGTCAACCGTGATGGCGAGATCATGGAACGGGCAGTCCTTCCCCGGGAGGAAGAGCAGCTCCGTCTTGCCGAGGTTCAGCTTGAGGTGGTGATCCGTCATCCACACTGATATGTCTGCCAGACATGCAGAGATGCGATTCGCCACCTGGTCGTCAGAAGGGGGAAAGGAGAAGATTAGTTGTGTGTCGTCTGCATAGCAATGATAGGAGAGACCATGTGAGGTTATGACAGAGCCAAGTGACTTGGTGTATAGCGAGAATAGGAGAGGGCCTAGAACAGAGCCCTGGGGGACACCAGTGGTGAGAGCGCGTGGTGAGGAGACAGATTCTCGCCACGCCACCTGGTAGGAGCGACCTGTCAGGTAGGACACAATCCAAGCGTGAGCCGCGCCGGAGATGCCCAACTCGGAGAGGGTGGAGAGGAGGATCTGATGGTTCACAGTATCGAAGGCAGCCGATAGATCTAGAAGGATGAGAGCAGAGGAGAGAGAGTTAGCTTTAGCAGTGCGGAGCGCCTCCGTGATACAGAGGAGAGCAGTCTCAGTTGAATGACTAGTCTTGAAACCTGACTGATTTGGATCAAGAAGGTCATTCAGAGAGAGATAGCGGGAGAGCTGGCCAAGGACGGCACGTTCAAGAGTTTTGGAGAGAAAAGAAAGAAGGGATACTGGTCTGTAATTGTTGACATCGGAGGGATCGAGTGTAGGTTTTTTCAGAAGGGGTGCAACTCGTTCTCTTGAAGACGGAAGGGACGTAGCCAGCGGTCAGTGATGAGTTGATGAGCGAGGTGAGGTAAGGGAGGAGGTCTCCGGAAATGGTCTGGAGAAGAGGGGAGGGGATAGGGTCAAGCGGGCAGGTTGTTGGGCGGCCGGCCGTCACAAGACGCGAGATTTCATCTGGAGAGAGAGGGGAGAAAGAGGTCAGAGCACAGGGTAGGGCAGTGTGAGCAGAACTAGCGGTGTCGTTTGACTTAGCAAACGAGGATCGGATGTCGTCGACCTTCTTTTCAAAATGGTTGACGAAGTCGTCTGCAGAGAGGGAGGAGAGGGGGGAGGGGGAGGAGGATTCAGGAGGGAGGAGAAGGTGGCAAAGAGCTTCCTAGGGTTAGAGGCAGATGCTTGGAATTTAGCGTGGTAGAAAGTGGCTTTAGCAGCAGAGACAGAGGAGGAAAATGTAGAGAGGAGGGAGTGAAAGGATGCCAGGTCCGCAGGGAGGCGAGTTTTCCTCCATTTCCGCTCGGCTGCCCGGAGCCCTGTTCTGTGAGCTCGCAATGAGTCATCGAGCCACGGAGCGGGAGGGGAGGACCGAGCCGGCCTGGAGGATAGGGGACATAGAGAGTCAAAGGATGCAGAGAGGGAGGAGAGGAGGGTTGAGGAGGCAGAATCAGGAGATGGAGAAGGTTTGAGCGGAGGGAAGAGATGATAGGATGGAAGAGGAGAGAGTAGCGGGGGAGAGAGAGCGAAGGTTGGGACGGCGCGATACCATCCGAGTAGGGGCAGTGTGGGAGGTGTTGGATGAGAGCGAGAGGGAAAAGGATACAAGGTAGTGGTCGGAGACTTGGAGGGGAGTTGCAATGAGGTTAGTGGAAGAACAGCAACTAGTAAAGATGAGGTCGAGCGTATTGCCTGCCTTGTGAGTAGGGGGGGAGGGTGAGAGGGTGATGTCAAAAGAGGAGAGGAGTGGAAAGAAGGAGGCAGAGAGGAATGAGTCAAAGGTAGACGTGGGGAGGTTAAAGTCGCCCAGAACTGTGAGAGGTGAGCCGTCCTCAGGAAAGGAGCTTATCAAGGCATCAAGCTCATTGATGAACTCTCCGAGGGAACCTGGAGGGCGATAAATGATAAGGATGTTAAGCTTGAAAGGGCTGGTAACTGTGACAGCATGGAATTCAAAGGAGGCGATAGACAGATGGGTAAGGGGAGAAAGAGAGAATGACCACTTGGGAGAGATGAGGATCCCGGTGCCACCACCCCGCTGACCAGAAGCTCTCGGGTGTGCGAGAACACGTGGGCGGACGAAGAGAGAGCAGTAGGAGTAGCAGTGTTGTCTGTGGTGATCCATGTTTCCGTTAGTGCCAAGAAGTCGAGGGACTGGAGGGAGGCATAGGCTGAGATGAACTCTGCCTTGTTGACCGCAGATCGGCAATTCCAGAGGCTACCGGAGACCTGAACTCCACGTGGGTCGTGCGCGCTGGGACCACCAGATTAGGTGGCCGCGGCCACGCGGTGTGGAGCGTTTGTATGGTCTGTGCAGAGAGGAGAGAACAGGGATAAACAGACACATAGTTAACAGGCTACAGAAGAGGCTACGCTAATGCAAAGGAGATTGGAATGACAAGTGGACTACACGTCTCGAATGTTTAGAAAGTTAAGCTACGTAGCAAGAATCTTATTGACTAAAATGATTAAAATGATACAGTACTGCTGAAGTAGGCTAGCTGGCAGTGGGTGCGTTGTTGACACTACACTAATCAAGTCGTTCCGTTGAGTGTAATAGTTTCTACAGTGCTGCACTGGGGGCTAGCTGGCTAGCTAGTAGTGTTGTTTACGTTACGTTATGTTAAAAGAACGACAATAGCTGGCTAGCTAACCTAGAAAATTGCTCTAGGCTACACAATTATCTTTGATACAAAGACGGCTATGTAGCTAGCTATGTAGCTAGCTACGATCAAACAAATCAAACCGTTGTACTGTAATGAAATGAAATGAAAATGTGATACTACCTGTGAATGCGACCGGGTTGTTGAGTTCTATTCAGAAGACGTTGGCTAGCGTTGGCTAGCTGTTGGCTAGCTAGCAGAGTCTCCTACGTTAAGGACGACAAATAGCTGGCTAGCTAACCTCGGTAAATTAAGATAATCACTCTAAGACTACACACTCTAAACCTAAACAACACAATTATCTTGGAACGAAGATACGAAGACAGCAAAGACAGCTATGTAGCTAGCTAACACTACACTGATCGAGTCGTTCAGCTGAGTGTAATAGTTTTCCCAGTGCAGCTAATCAGTGGACGTTAGCTAGCTGGCTAGTGAAGACTACGTTAGGACGGCGAAATACGATAATTACGCAATTATCTTTGATACAAAGACGGCTATGTAGCTAGCTGAGAAGAAATTGCTAAGATTAGACAAATCAAACCGTTGTGCTATAATGAAATATAATTAAATGAAATGTAAAAAGTT
>NW_025760077.1:0-3942 GCF_021184085.1 Oncorhynchus gorbuscha | reverse complement strand
AATCCGGGCTGGTACTGGTACTGACAGGAAGGGGTAGGTCCGGGCTGGTACTGGTACTGACAGGAAGGGGGTAGGTCTGGGCTGGTACTGGTACTGACAGGAAGGGTAGGTCCGGGCTGGTACTGACAGGGAAGGGGGTAGGTCCGGGCTGGTACTGGTACTGACAGGAAGGGGGTAGGTCCGGGCTGGTACTGGTACTGACAGTAAGGGGGTAGGTCCGGGCTGGTACTGGTATTGACAGGAAGGGGGTAGGTCTGGGCTGGTACTGGTACTGACAGGAAGGGGGTAGGTCCGGGCTGGTACTGGTATTGACAGGAAGGGGTAGGTCTGGGCTGGTACTGGTACTGACAGGAAGGGGTAGGTCGGGCTGGGTACTTAACAGGAAGGGGTAGGTCCGGGCTGGTACTGGTACTGACAGGAAGGGGTAGGTCCGGGCTGGTACTGGTACTGACAGGAAGGGGGTAGGTCCGGGCTGGTACTGGTACTGACAGGAAGGGGTAGGTCCGGGCTGCTGGTACTGACAGGAAGGGGTAGGTCCGGGCTGGTACTGGTACTGACAGGAAGGGGGTAGGTCCGGGCTGGTACTGGTACTGACAGGAAGGGGTAGGTCCGGGCTGGTACTGGTACTGACAGGAAGGGGGTAGGTCTGGGCTGGTACTGGTACTGACAGGAAGGGGTAGGTCCGGGCTGGTACTGACAGGAAGGGGTAGGTCCGGGCTGGTACTGGTACTGACAGGAAGGGGGTAGGTCCGGGCTGGTACTGGTACTGACAGGAAGGGGGTAGGTCCGGGCTGGTACTGACAGGAAGGGGGTAGGTCCGGGCTGGTACTGGTACTGACAGGAAGGGGTAGGTCTGGGCTGGTACTGACAGGAAGGGGGTAGGTCCGGGCTGGTACTGACAGGAAGGGGGTAGGTCCGGGCTGGTACTGGTACTGACAGGAAGGGGTAGGTCCGGGCTGGTACTGGTACTGACAGGAAGGGGGTAGGTCCGGGCTGGTACTGACAGGAAGGGGTAGGTCCGGGCTGGTACTGGTACTGACAGGAAGGGGTAGGTCTGGGCTGGTACTGGTACTGACAGGAAGGGGGTAGGTCCGGGCTGGTACTGGTACTGACAGGAAGGGGTAGGTCTGGGCTGGTACTGGTACTGACAGGAAGGGGGTAGGTCCGGGCTGGTACTGACAGGAAGGGGTAGGTCCGGGCTGGTACTGGTACTGACAGGAAGGGGGTAGGTCCGGGCTGGTACTGGTACTGACAGGAAGGGGTAGGTCCGGGCTGGTACTGGTACTGACAGGAAGGGGGTAGGTCCGGGCTGGTACTGACAGGAAGGGGTAGGTCCGGGCTGGTACTGGTACTGACAGGAAGGGGTAGGTCCGGGCTGGTACTGGTACTGACAGGAAGGGGGTAGGTCCGGGCTGGTACTGGTACTGACAGGAAGGGGTAGGTCCGGGCTGGTACTCTGACAGGAAGGGGGTAGGTCCGGGCTGGTACTGGTACTGACAGGAAGGGGGTAGGTCCGGGCTGGTACTGGTACTGACAGGAAGGGGGTAGGTCCGGGCTGGTACTGACAGGAAGGGGGTAGGTCCGGGCTGGTACTGGTACTGACAGGAAGGGGGTAGGTCTGGGCTGGTACTGACAGGAAGGGGTAGGTCCGGGCTGGTACTGACAGGAAGGGGTAGGTCCGGGCTGGTACTGGTACTGACAGGAAGGGGGTAGGTCGGGCTGGTACTGACAGGAAGGGGTAGGTCCGGGCTGGTACTGACAGGAAGGGGTAGGTCCGGGCTGGTACTGGTACTGACAGGAAGGGGGTAGGTCCGGGCTGGTACTGACAGGAAGGGGTAGGTCCGGGCTGGTACTGGTACTGACAGGAAGGGGTAGGTCCGGGCTGGTACTGGCAGGAAGGGGGTAGGTCCGGGCTGGTACTGGTACTGACAGGAAGGGGGTAGGTCCGGGCTGGTACTGGTACTGACAGGAAGGGTAGGTCCGGGCTGGTACTGACAGGAAGGGGGTAGGTCCGGGCTGGTACTGGTATTGACAGGAAGGGGTAGGTCTGGGCTGGTACTGGTACTGACAGTAAGGGGTAGGTCCGGGCTGGTACTGGTACTGACAGGAAGGGGTAGGTCTGGGCTGGTACTGGTACTGACAGGAAGGGGGTAGGTCCGGGCTGGTACTGGTACTGACAGGAAGGGGTAGGTCTGGGCTGGTACTGGTACTGACAGGAAGGGGTAGGTCCGGGCTGGTACTGACAGGAAGGGGTAGGTCCGGGCTGGTACTGGTACTGACAGGAAGGGGGTAGGTCCGGGCTGGTACTGGTACTGACAGGAAGGGGGTAGGTCCGGGCTGGTACTGGTACTGACAGGAAGGGGGTAGGTCCGGGCTGGTACTGACAGGAAGGGGTAGGTCGGGCTGGTACTGGTACTGACAGGAAGGGGTAGGTCCGGGCTGGTACTGGTACTGACAGGAAGGGGGTAGGTCCGGGCTGGTACTGGTACTGACAGGAAGGGGTAGGTCCGGGCTGGTACTGGTACTGACAGGAAGGGGGTAGGTCCGGGCTGGTACTGACAGGAAGGGGGTAGGTCCGGGCTGGTACTGGTACTGACAGGAAGGGGTAGGTCCGGGCTGGTACTGGTACTGACAGGAAGGGGTAGGTCCGGGCTGGTACTGACAGGAAGGGGTAGGTCCGGGCTGGTACTGGTACTGACAGGAAGGGGGTAGGTCCGGGCTGGTACTGACAGGAAGGGGTAGGTCCGGGCTGGTACTGGTACTGACAGGAAGGGGTAGGTCCGGGCTGGTACTGGTACTGACAGGAAGGGGTAGGTCCGGGCTGGTACTGGTACTGACAGGAAGGGGGTAGGTCCGGGCTGGTACTGTATGCAGGAAGGGGGTAGGTCCGGGCTGGTACTGGTACTGACAGGAAGGGGGTAGGTCTGGGCTGGTACTGGTACTGACAGGAAGGGGGTAGGTCCGGGCTGGTACTGGTACTGACAGGAAGGGGTAGGTCCGGGCTGGTACTGGTACTGACAGGAAGGGGGTAGGTCCGGGCTGGTACTGTACTGACAGGAAGGGGGTAGGTCCGGGCTGGTACTGGTACTGACAGGAAGGGGGTAGGTCCGGGCTGGTACTGGTACTGACAGGAAGGGGTAGGTCCGGGCTGGTACTGGTACTGACAGGAAGGGGTAGGTCCGGGCTGGTACTGGTACTGACAGGAAGGGGTAGGTCCGGGCTGGTACTGGTACTGACAGGAAGGGGGTAGGTCCGGGCTGGTACTGGTACTGACAGGAAGGGGTAGGTCCGGGCTGGTACTGGTACTGACAGGAAGGGGTAGGTCCGGGCTGGTACTGACAGGAAGGGGTAGGTCCGGGCTGGTACTGGTACTGACAGGAAGGGGGTAGGTCCGGGCTGGTACTGGTACTGACAGGAAGGGGGTAGGTCCGGGCTGGTACTGACAGGAAGGGGTAGGTCCGGGCTGGTACTGGTACTGACAGGAAGGGGTAGGTCGGGCTGGTACTGGTACTGACAGGAAGGGGGTAGGTCCGGGCTGGTACTGACAGGAAGGGGTAGGTCCGGGCTGGTACTGGTACTGACAGGAAGGGGGTAGGTCCGGGGCTGGTAATGCTGACAGGAAGGGGTAGGTCGGGCTGAGTACACTGACAGGAAGGGGGTAGGTCGGGCTGGTATGGTATTGACAGGAAGGGGGGTGGGTCTGGGCTGGTACTGGTACTGACAGTAAGGGTAGGTCCGGGCTGGTACTAGTATTGACAGGAAGGGGTAGGTCTGGGCTGGTACTGAGTACTGACAGGAGGGTAGGTCCGGGCTGGTACTGGTATTGACAGGAAGGAAGTGGGTCTGGGCTGGTATGGTACTGACAGGAAGGGGTAGGTCCGGGCTGGGTACTGACAGGAAGGGGGTAAGGTCCGGGCTGGTACTGGTACTGACAGGGAAGGG
>NW_025760076.1:0-3943 GCF_021184085.1 Oncorhynchus gorbuscha | reverse complement strand
AGGAGGAGACAGAGTAGAGTTAGTAGAGGTCATGTAGTGTAGAACAGCAGGGAGGAGGAGACAGAGTAGAGTTAGTAGAGGTCATGTAGTGTAGAACAGCAGGGAGGAGAGACAGAGTAGAGTTAGTAGAGGGTCATGTAGTGTAGAACAACAGGGAGGAGACAGAGTAGAGTTAGTAGAGGTCATGTAGTGTAGAACAACAGGGAGGAGACAGAGTAGAGTTAGTAGAGGTCATGTAGTGTAGAACAGCAGGGAGGAGACAGAGTAGAGTTAGTAGAGGCCGCGTGTATACAGCCCCCATCAAACTGTCCATTCCATCGTATTCACCACTTCACACAGAACCAACACATCTGTAAGATGGGCCTTGGCGTTAACAGGCAGTACGGAGACATACGCAGACAGGTAGACAGAGTAGGCTACAACTCATTATAAAAGATGACTCCCATTCTGAACACACACACACACACACACACACACACACACACACACACACACACACACACACACACACACACACACACACACACACACACACACACACACACACACACACACACACACACACACACACACACACACACACACACACACACACACACACACGATAACCTCCACGCGAGTTGTTTTATCTGTGTAGTTTCATTCTGTGACCTTTTGGAGACCTGTGACAGGGGACAGATCTTACCATAGCTCCTCTGTAGTAGGCTGTTGTGATGGTCCTGAACCTCTCCTGACCGGCTGTGTCCCTGGGAGAGACAGAACAACGTCAGTACAACGTAACCATGTTGATAATGCAGTAGCTATAGCATTACTACATTACCCTGGGAGAGACTGTACAACGTCAGTACAACGTAACAACCATGTTGGCAGTGTAGTAGCTACAGCATTACTACATTACCCTGGGAGAGACAGTACAACGTCAGTACAACGTAACAACCATGACGATAGCGTAGTAGCTACAGCATTACTACATTACCCTGGGAGAGACAGAACAACATCAGTACAACGTAACAACCATGACGATAGCGTAGTAGCTACAGCATTACTACATTACCCTGGGAGAGACAGTACAACGTCAGTACAACGTAACAACCATGTTGATAATGCAGTAGCTACAGCATTACTACATTACCCTGGGAGAGACAGTACAACGTCAGTACAACGTAACCCTGGGAGAGACATTACAACGTAACAACCATGACGATAGCGTAGTAGCTACAGCATTACTACATTACCCTGGGAGAGACAGTACAACGTAACAACCATGTTGATAATGCAGTAGCTACAGCATTACTACATTACCCTGGGAGAGACAGTACAACATCAGTACAACGTAACAACCATGACGATAGCGTAGTAGCTACAGCATTACTACATTACCCTGGGAGAGACAGAACAACATCAGTACAACGTAACAACCATGACGATAGCGTAGTAGCTACAGCATTACTACATTACCCTGGGAGAGACAGTACAACGTCAGTACAACGTAACAACCATGTTGATAATGCAGTAGCTACAGCATTACTACATTACCCTGGGAGAGACAGTACAACGTCAGTACAACGTAACCCTGGGAGAGACATTACAACGTAACAACCATGACGATAGCGTAGTAGCTACAGCATTACTACATTACCCTGGGAGAGACAGAACAACGTCAGTACAACGTAACAACCATGTTGATAATGCAGTAGCTACAGCATTACTACATTACCTTGGGAGAGACAGTACAACGTCAGTACAACGTAACAACCATGTTGATAATGCAGTAGCTACAGCATTACTACATTACCCTGGGAGAGTCAGTACAACGTCAGTACAACGTCAGTACAACGTAACAACCGTGTTGATAATGCAGTAGCTACAGCATTACTACATTACCCTGGGAGAGACAGAACTACATCAGTACAACGTAACAACCATGTTGATAATGCAGTAGCTATAGCATTACTACATTACCCTGGGAGAGACAGTACAACGTCAGCACAACGTAACAACCATGTTGATAATGCAGTAGCTACAGCATTACTACATTACCCTGGGAGAGACAGAACAACGTCAGTACAACGTAACAACCATGTTGATCATGTAGTAGAGGCTCTCCAGGCTATCACTAACTACAAGGCAGTCAACACTACACTTCAGATCCACTCAGGGCTGACAGAGGCTCTCCAAGCTATCACTGACCACAAGGCAGTCAACACTACACTTCAGATCCACTCAGGGCTGATAGAGGCTCTCCAAGCTATCACTGAACACAAGGCAGTCAACAATACACTTCCGATACCCTCAGGGCTGACAGAGGCTCTCCAAGCTATCACTGACCACAAGGCAGTCAACACTACACTTCAGATCCACTCAGGGCTGCCTGGCTACCCAGGCCCAGGGTAACCAGGCAAACTCACTATATCTGGAGCTAGGAGTCTGGGTAACCAGGCAAACTCAACATATCTGGAGCTAGGAGTCTGGGTAACCAGGCAAACTCACCATATCTGGAGCTAGGAGTCTGGGTAGCCAGGCAAACTCACCATATCTGGAGCTAGGAGTCTGGGTAACCAGGCAAACTCACCATATCTGGAGTTAGGAGTCTGGGTAACCAGGCAAACTCACCATGTCTGGGTAGCCAGGCAAACTCACTATATCTGGAGCTAGGAGTCTGGGTAGCCAGGCAAACTCACTATATCTGGAGCTAGAGTCTGGGTAACCAGGCAAACTCACCATATCTGAGCTAGGAGTCTGGAACCAGACAAACTCACCATATCTGGAGCTAGGAGTCTGGGTAGCCAGGCAAACTCACTATATCTGGAGCTAGGAGTCTGGGTAGCCAGGCAAACTCACTATATCTGGAGCTAGGAGTCTGGGTAGCCAGGCAAACTCACCATATCTGGAGCTTGATCTTCTTCCCGTCCAACTCTATCGTCCTGATTTTGAAGTCAATACCTGAAATCAGAGAAAAGTGAGGAAAACTAAAGTGTTAAACTACATCTGAGCCAGTGGGTAGGGGCTAGCTGGGGGCTAACTGGGAGATAACTGGGGGCTAGCTGGTGGCTAGCTGGGGGCTAACTGGGGCTAACTGGGAGCTAACTGGAAGCTAACTGAGCGCTAGCTGGGAGTTAGCTGGGGGCTAACTGGGGGCTAGATTGAGTCCCTGGGATCACTGGTATTGAAATTCACATGACGGACCATCAAGCCACCTATTAACACTGTTACAGACCATGAGGACTGAAGGTCAGCATTCCTATTAACACTGTTACAGACCATGAGGACTGAAGGTCAGCATTCCTATTAACACTGTTACAGACCATGAGGACTGAAGGTCAGCATTCCTATTAACACTGTTACAGACCATGAGGACTGAAGGTCAGCATTCCTATTAACACTGTTACAGACCATGAGGACTGAAGGTCAGCATTCCTATTAACACTGTTACAGACCATGAGGACTGAAGGTCAGCATTCCTATTAACACTGTTACAGACCATGAGGACTGAAGGTCAGCATTCCTATTAACACTGTTACAGACCATGAGGACTGAAGGTCAGCATTCCTATTAACACTGTTACAGACCATGAGGACTGAAGGTCAGCATTCCTATTAACACTGTTACAGACCATGAGGACTGAAGGTCAGCATTCCTATTAACACTGTTACAGACCATGAGGACTGAAGGTCAGCATTCCTATTAACACTGTTACAGACCATGAGGACTGAAGGTCAGCATTCCTATTAACACTGTTACAGACCATGAGGACTGAAGGTCAGCATTCCTATTAACACTGTTACAGACCATGAGGACTGAAGGTCAGCATTCCTATTAACACTGTTACAGACCATGAGGACTGAAGGTCAGCATTCCTATTAACACTGTTACAGACCATGAGGACTGAAGGTCAGCATTCCTATTAACACTGTTACAGACCATGAGGACTGAAGGTCAGCAT
>NW_025760075.1:0-3944 GCF_021184085.1 Oncorhynchus gorbuscha | reverse complement strand
GTGGTGGGTGTTGAAATCTGTCTTGTGCTTTTTGAGGTGGAACAACAATTTATTATTATATTACAATTCCACCATCTGGGTTAAGACTATTAGTGTGATACGTAGGATGCTTGCCTTTCACCCCACTCGACCCGGGATCACTTCCCTGTCCCACTGTTTGCTACAACAATACCACATCCTGGACTTAATGTACTCAATCACATGAATACACTCAATTAACCTAAGACAGTTAGCAAATACCTATTTCGACAAACACTTGTGATTATCCTCACTGATACGACTGTTATACCATCTGCTTGTATCGTCTTCCTTTAATTTCCCGCTTTCGTTGAGTGTGGACAGTGCACAGGATCTTTCATCTTCACCCATTGCAGATGATTAAAAAAAGACGAGAAAAGTGGGATGAAAAGAGAGATAGTGGGTCTCGGGAGTCAGGTGCACCAATTCTGGAACCTAAAAATGAGCTTTAACCTCACCGCACTTGACATGTGTAGATAGAGAAAGCGATAGATTCATTGCTGTCCATACGATTGAAAAGTCCAGAATCAGAAACACATACAACACAGATATAATGGTTTTAAATAAATCCATCATATAGTACCAGTCAAAGGTTTAGACACACCTACTGATATAATGGTTTTAAATAAATCCATCATATAGTACCAGTCAAAGGTTTAGACACACCTACTGATATAATGGTTTTAAATAAATCCATCATATAGTACCAGTCAAAGGTTTAGACACACCTACTGATATAATGGTTTTAAATAAATCCATCATATAGTACCAGTCAAAGGTTTAGACACACCTACTGATATAATGGTTTTAAATAAATCCATCATATAGTACCAGTCAAAGGTTTAGACACACCTACTGATTCAAGGGGTTTTCTTTATTTCTACTACTTTCTACATTATAGAATAATAGTGAAGACATCAAAACTATGAAATAACACATATGGAATCATGCAGAATCATCACAGCTTTGCACACTCTTGGCATTCTCTCAACCAGCTTCATGAGGTAGTCCCCTGGAATGCATTTCAATTAACAGGTGTGCCTTATTAAAAGTGAATTTGTGGAATTTCTTTCCTTCTTAATCCGTTTGAGCCAATCAGTTTTGTGACAAGGTAGGGGTGGTACAGTATACAGAATATTGCCCTATTTGATAAAATACCAAGTCCATGTTATGGCAAGATCAGCTCAAATAAGCAAAGAGAAATGACTGTCCATCAATACTTTAAGACATGATGGTCCGTCAATCCGGAAAATGTCAAGAACCTTTAAAGTTTCTTCAAGTGCAGTCGCAAAAACCATCAAGCGCTATGATGAAACTGGCTCTCATGAGGACCGCCACAGGAAAGGAAGATTCAGAGTTACCTCTGCTGCAGAAGATAAGTTCATTAGAGTTACCAGCCTCAGAAATTGCAGCCCAAATAAATGCTTCACAGAGTTCAAGTAACAGACATATCAACTGTTCAGAGGAGACTGTGTAAATCAGGCCTTCATGGTCGAATTGCTGCAAAGAAACGACTACTAAAGGTCACTAATAAGAATATGAGACTTGCTTGGGCCAAGAAACATGAACAATGGACATTAGACCAGTGGAAATTTGTCCTTTGGTCTAATGAGTCCAAATTTGATATTTTTGGTTCCAACCGTCACGTCTTTGTGAGATGCAGAGTAGGTGAACGGATGATCTCCATATGTGTGGTTCCCACCGTGAAGCATGGAGGAGGAGGTGTGATGGTGTGGGGGTGCTTTGCTGGTGACACTGTCTGTGATTTATTTATAATTCAAGGCACACTAAACCATCTTGAGAGAATCCGAAAAGTGTGCAAAGTTATCATCAAGGCAAAGGGTGGCTACTTTGAAGAAACTCAAATATTAAATATTTGTTTGTTTGTTTAACACTTTTTTGGTTACTGCATGTTTCCATAAGTGTTATATCATAGTTTTGATGTCTTCACTTTTATTCTACAATGTAGAAAAGAGTCTAAATATAGAAAAACCCTGGAATGAGTAGGTGTGTACAAACGTTTGACTACTACAGTACTGTACATATAGTATACGTTTGTGCAAAATGTTTGTCCAAAATGTTTCCAACCAGCCTCTATTAAATGATATAAAGTATGTGACATAATGTAACTTAATGATGATAATCTCTTCCGTTCTAGAAGCATACTGGAACACAGTGCGCACCACCGCACAACACGGTGCCTGACCAGTACGCCGTCCGTCACGGTAAGCACGGGGAGTTGGCTCAGGTCTCCATCCTGACTCTGCCACACTCTCCATGTGCCCCCCAAAATGTTTGGGGCTGCCTCTCGGGCTTCCTTGCCAGCCGTGTTCCCTCATAACGTCGCCTCTCAGCTTTAGCATTGTGTTGTGCATAAGAGCAGCCCTTAGCCGTGGTATATTGGACATATACCACACCTTCTCGGGCCTTATTGCTTAAATACACACACACACACACACACACACACACACACACACACACACACACACACACACACACACACACACACACACACACACACACACACACACACACACACACACACACACACACACACGTCAGGTGTTATTAGAGATCCTTTCCCAGGATGATTCTGATTGGTTGTGTGTGTGTGTGTGTGATGTGTGATGTGTATATGTAGTATGTGTGTGTGTATGTATGTAATAATATGTATGTGTGTGTGTGTAATAATGTGTGTGTGTGTGTGTGTGTGTGTGTGTGTGTGTGTGTGTGTGTGTGTGTGTGTGTGTGTGTGTCCCTTCCCAGCAGCACTAAACAACACAGGCTTTCGGTTCTAACAGGCAATCAACATACCTCTAAAAAACAGAGAACATGTCAACCCATGATCCCTACAACAGGGAGATACTGTGGCCATGTCAACCCACAATCCCTACTACAGGGAGATACTGTGGCCATGTCAACCCACAATCCCTACTACAGGGAGATACTGTGGCCATGTCAACCCATGATTTCCTACTACAGGGAGATAGTGTGGCCATGTCAACCCATGATTTCCTACTACAGGGAGATAGTGTGGCCATGTCAACCCATGATTTCCTACTACAGGGAGATACTGTGGCCATGTCAACCCACAATCCCTACTACAGGGA
Organism: Oncorhynchus gorbuscha; assembly: GCF_021184085.1. Classification (NCBI taxonomy): domain Eukaryota; kingdom Metazoa; phylum Chordata; class Actinopteri; order Salmoniformes; family Salmonidae; genus Oncorhynchus; species Oncorhynchus gorbuscha. The sequence goes on along the minus strand of NW_025760075.1, from coordinate 816 downwards.
GATAGTGTGGCCATGTCAACCCATGATTTCCTACTACAGGGAGATAGTGTGGCCATGTCAACCCATGATTTCCTACTACAGGGAGATACTGTGGCCATGTCAACCCATGATTTCCTACTACAGGGAGATACTGTGGCCATGTCAACCCATGATTTCCTACTACAGGGAGATACTGTGGCCATGTCAACCCACAATCCCTACTACAGGGAGATACTGTGGCCATGTCAACCCATGATTTCCTACTACAGGGAGATAGTGTGGCCATGTCAACCCACAATCCCTACTACAGGGAGATAATGTGGCCATGTCAACCCATGATCCATACTACAGGGAGATAATGTGGCCATGTCAACCCATGATCCCTACAACAGGGAGATACTGTGGCCATGTCAACCCACAATCCCTACTACAGGGAGATACTGTGGCCATGTCAACCCATGATCCCTACTACAGGGAGATACTGTGGCCATGTCAACCCATGATCCATACTACAGGGAGATACTGTGGCCATGTCAAACCATGATCCATACTACAGGGAGATACTGTGGCCATGTCAAACCATGATCCATACTACAGGGAGATACTGTGGCCATGTCAAACCATGATCCCTACTACAGGGAGATACTGTGGCCATGTCAAACCATGATCCATACTACAGGGAGATGCTGTGGCCATGTCAACCCATGATTTCCTACTACAGGGAGATACTGTGGCCATGTCAAACCATGATCCCTACTACAGGGAGATACTGTGGCCATGTCAAACCATGATCCATACTACAGGGAGATACTGTGGCCATGTCAAACCATGATCCAT
>NW_025760074.1:0-3944 GCF_021184085.1 Oncorhynchus gorbuscha | reverse complement strand
TGTGTGTCTGTCTGTGTGTGTGTCTGTCTGTGTGTGTGTCTGTGTGTGTGTCTGTGTGCGTGTCTGTGTGTGTGTGTGTGTGTGTGTGTCGTGTCGTGTGTGTGTGTCTGTCTGTGTGCGTGTCTGTCTGTCTGTGTGTCTGTCTGTCTGTGTGTCGTGTGTGTGTGTCTGTGTGTGTGTGTGTCTGTGTGCGTGTCTGTCTGTCTGTGTGTCTGTCTGTGTGTCTGTCTGTCTGTGTGTGTGTGTGTGTGTGTGTGTGTCTGTGTCTGTGTGTGTGTGTGTGTGTCTGTCTGTCTGTGTGTCTGTCTGCGTGTCTGTCTGTCTGCGTGTCTGTCTGCGTGTCTGGTCTGTGTGCGTGTCTGTCTGTCTGTCTGGTCTGTGTGCGTGTCTGTCTGTCTGTCTGGTCTGTGTGCGTGTCTGTCTGTCTGTCTGGTCTGTGTGCGTGTCTGTCTGTCTGTCTGGTCTGTGTGCGTGTCTGTCTGTCTGTCTGTCTGCGTGTCTGTCTGTCTGCGTGTCTGTCTGTCTGCGTGTCTGTCTGTCTGCGTGTCTGTCTGTCTGCGTGTCTGTCTGTCTGCGTGTCTGTCTGTCTGCGTGTCTGTCTGTCTGCGTGTCTGTCTGCGTGTCTGTCTGTCTGCGTGTCTGTGTGTCTGTCTGGTCTGTGTGCGTGTCTGTCTGTCTGTCTGGTCTGTGTGCATGTCTGTCTGTCTGTCTGGTCTGTGTGCGTGTCTGTCTGTGTGCGTGTCTGGTCTGTGTGCGTGTCTGGTCTGTGTGCGTGTCTGGTCTGTGTGTGTGTGCTGTGTCTGTGTGCGTGTGTGTGTGTGTGTGTGTGTCTGGTCTGTGTGCGTGTCTGGTCTGTGTGTGTGTGTGTGTGTGTGTGTGTCTGTCTGTGTGCGTGTGTGTCTGTGTGTGTGTGTGTCTGTCTGTCTGTGTGTGTGCTGTGTGTCTGTGTGTCTGTCTGTCTGTGTGTCGTGTGTGTGTCTGTGTGTGTGTCTGTGTGTGTGTGTGTGTGTCTGTCTGTCTGTGTGTGTGTGTGTGTGTGTGTGTGTGTCTGTGTGTGTCTGTGTGCTGTGTCTGTCTGCGTGTCTGTCTGTCTGCGTGTCTGTGTGCGTGTCTGTCTGTCTGGTCTGTGTGCGTGTCTGTCTGTCTGGTCTGTCTGCGTGTCTGTCTGCGTGTCTGTCTGTCTGCGTGTCTGTCTGCGTGTCTGGTCTGTGTGCGTGTCTGTCTGTCTGTCTGGTCTGTGTGCGTGTCTGTCTGTGTCTGTGTGCGTGTCTGTCTGTCTGTCTGGTCTGTGTGCGTGTCTGTCTGTCTGTCTGGTCTGTGTGCGTGTCTGTCTGTCTGTGCGTGTCTGTCTGTCTGCGTGTCTGTCTGTCTGCGTGTCTGTCTGTCTGCGTGTCTGTGTGTGTGTGTGTGTGTGTGTGTGTGTGTGTGTGTGTGTGTCTGTCTGTGTGTGTGTCTGTCTGTCTGCGTGTCTGTGTGTCTGTCTGGTCTGTCTGTCTGCGTGTCTGTCTGTCTGTCTGTCTGTCTGTCTGTCTGTCATGTCTGTCTGTGCTGTGTCTGTGTGTCTGTGTGCGTGTCTGTGTCTGTGTGCGTGTCTGGTCTGTGTGCGTGTGTGTGTGTGTGCGTGTCTGGTCTGTGTGCGTGTCTGTCTGGTCTGTGTGCGTGTCTGTGTCTGTGCGTGTGTGTGTCTGTGTGCGTGTCACGTGGTCTGTGTGTGCGTGTCTGGTCTGTGTGCGTGTCTGGTCTGTGTGCGTGTCTGGTCTGTGTGCGTGTCTGTGGTCTGTGTGTGTGTGTGTGGTCTGTGTGTGTGTCTGGTCTGTGTGTGTGTCTGGTCTGTGTGCGTGTGTGTGTGTCTGGTCTGTGTGCGTGTCTGGTCACCATGTGCCTGTCTGCCTGTCTGCCTGTCTCTGTATTATCCTGTAGCCATTGTACCACGTGCCCTGCCTGTCTCTGTGTGTGTCTGCTGAGGTGTGAGGAGGGACAGTGTGACTGGTGACCCAGTCACTCCACATGGCGGCTGCCCGTACCCATTGTTCCTGGAAAATGGCAGATGAGAGTAGTGTGCTCTGTGGAAACAAAACAACTCCCTGTCTATAATCCCACAGAGTGGAACTAATCCACGGGCACAGGCTCACATTATCTCACCTCCTCCTTCAACACATACAGATGTATGACCTTAATTTGATCACTCTGCTGTTTTGGAAATGTCCTGCACAGCAGGAAATGAACACTTAACGTATTCTAGGTTGAAAAAGGTTTCTAAAGATTGTAATTTCCACTTTACATTTTCAGACTCGATTTGCTCTGACAAAAAAACGTATAATTTAAAAACAATAATCCACACACTTATTCACATTTCCTATTGATGCAAGGATTATTTTCCTGTTGTGAGAATGATCAAATTAAGATCCTACCTCTGTAGGCCTACTACAGTACATGAATGAAGATATACAAAACTCCAAAATGTCAGCAGGTTAATAGCCTACTGTATGTCTAAGAGTTGAAATAAAACATTGTCAATGTAGTAGCGCACCCATAGCAATGCACTGAATAATGTAATAACTGTAGGCCTCCTTTTAGGCCCAATCCATAACAAATCCACATGCTCAAGTTGTCAATGGCAGCTTCAAGCTCAAAAGGTTTCAAAGGCTTGTTGTCATTGCATTGGGAACGACTTAATAGCCACTGACTATCATTGACTTTTGGACCAATTTCATACAAACAGGAATGTGATAGCATACATTGTTGCCAAACTCGTGATAGCCCACTTCCTCAAAACGGTTACATTGTATCACAGAGGTTTTCCCTTCTGTAGCAGTGTGTGGATACATTCACTGGGGAAGCCAAGCCAGTAAAAAAGCCATATTAGTTCATATATAACTATAACCCATTAGTTCATTCACCACAATAAGGCGGTGACAACAAAAATACTAAATTCACACAGTGGTGGAATAAATTCAACTACACATACGTTTGCATCATCACAAAAGCGGAGAGCAACATCTGTCCAGCAATGTTCCCTCAAATTTTTTTGGGGGCACTGATCAAATATTTGGTCTTGTGAGCAGAAACTTGAAAGTTGTGAGAATTTTGTGCAACTTCCAGCGAGCGTTTACAGTGAACACTGAGGCTGTACCCTTACAGTTTTAGACAGTATTCAATAGGCTATTGTGGTTATTTCAGCATAATGTAGGCCTAGCAACAAAACCAATCGAGCAAATCCCGTAACATTTTCACATGGAAATAGCTTCTGTTGATGTCTATGATGTAGCCCACAATAGCCTGTATGTGGTGTTCAATGCAGGCCTACATTGCATGAGACTTTTAAAAAGTTTATAAAGGGCTTGCCATGAATTCATGATTTCTTTCGTTGGTCTGTAACACCATGGGCCAAATAGGTCAATCGATCAGTCAAATGTATCTATAAAGCCCTTCTTACATCAGCTGATGTCAGAAACCCATCCTAAAACCCCAAACAGCATGCAATGCAGGTGTAGAAGCACGGTGGCTAGGAAAAACTCCCTAGAAAGGCCAGAACCTAGGAAGAAACCTAGAAAGGAACCAGGCTATAAGGGGTGGCCAGTCCTCTTCTGGCAGTGCCGGGTAGAGATTATGGCAGAACATGGCCAAGATGTTCTAGTGTTCATAGATGACCAGCAGGGTCAAATAATAATACATCACAGTGGTTGTTGAGGGTGCAACAGGTCATCACCTCAGGAGTAAATATCAGTTGGCTTTTCATAGCCAATCATTCAGAGTATCTCTACCGCTCCTGCTGTCTCTAGAGAGTTGAAAACAGCAGGTCTGGGACAAGTAGCACGTCCGGTGAACAGGTCAGGGTTCCATAGCCGCAGGCAGAACAGTTGAAACTGGAGTTGCAGTAATCCAGATGGGAGATGACAAGTGCCTGGATTAGGACCTGCGCCGCTTCCTGTGTGAGGCAGGGT
>NW_025760073.1:0-3944 GCF_021184085.1 Oncorhynchus gorbuscha | reverse complement strand
CTCCCTGAGTCGTGACGAGGTTTCTTCCTCACCTTGTTGCTAGGAGCTGAACCTATTTAATACTGTGGTCAGGGCCTGTTACTGTGTGTGTGTTTCTCCAGACACAAGACTAATGTGTTTTGTCTCTTCCAGGCGCTCCTTCACTCACAAGAAGCTCAACATCACAGGGAAGAGGGTGAACCTGGCCATCTGGGTAAGGCCTTCTTCTCTCTTCTTCTTCTTCTGCTTCCTTCTCGCCTCTCTCGCTCTCTCGCTCTTCGCTCGTCGCTCTCGCTCGCTTCGCTTCTGCGTCTCTGCGAGTCGGACACTCCTCTGTCCCCAATGGCATCCTGGTTCCCAGCAGTAATGCTTTTGGACTCAAGAGCTCATATGGGGAACAGGATGTAGATCCCTTAATCTGCTTTGACTTCCTGTTAATCCTCGAAGAAATGATATGGTCCTGCAGTGATCTCTCTCTCTCTGTCCTATAACATATGGTCCTGCAGTGATCTCTCTCTCTGTCCTGTAACATATGGTCCTGCAAGTGATCTCTCTCTCTCTCTGTCCTGTAACATAGTGGTCCTGCAGTGATCTCTCTGTCCTGTAACATATGGTCCTGCAGTGATCTCTCTCTCTCTGTCCTGTAAACATATGGTCCTGCAGTGATCTCTCTCTCTCTCTGTCCTGTAACATATGGTCCTGCAGTGATCTCTCTCTGTCCTATAACATATGGTCCTGCAGTGATCTCTCTGTCCTATAACATATGGTCCTGCAGTGATCTCTCTCTGTCCTGTAACATATGGTCCTGCAGTGATCTCTCTCTCTCTGTCCTGTAACATATGGTCCTGCAGTGATCTCTCTCTCTCTCTCTCTCTGTCCTGTAACATATGGTCCTGCAGTGATCTCTCTCTCTCTCTCTCTCTGTCCTGTAACATATGGTCCTGCAGTGATCTCTCTGTCCTGTAACATATGGTCCTGCAGTGGTCCTGCATATGGTCCTGCAGTGGTCTCTCTCTCTCTCTCCTGTAACATAATTAAACATATGGTCCTGCAGTGATCTCTCTCTCTCTCTCTGTCCTATAACATATGGTCCTGCAGTGATCTCTCTCTCTCTCTCTGTCCTGTAACATATATTCCTGCAGTGATCTCTCTCTGTCCTGTAACATATGGTCCTGCAGTGTAACATATGGTCCTGCAGTGCTCTCTCTCAATCCCTCATCTCCTCCTCTGTCCTGTAACATATGGTCCTGCAGTGATCTCTCTCTCTGTCCTGTAACATATGGTCCTGCAGTGATCTCTCTCTCTCTGTCCTGTAACATATGGTCCTGCAGTGATCTCTCTCTCTCTGTCCTGTAACATATGGTCCTGCAGTGATCTCTCTCTGTCCTGTAACATATGGTCCTGCAGTGATCTCTCTCTCTCTCTGTCCTGTAACATATGGTCCTGCAGTGATCTCTCTCTGTCCTGTAACATATGGTCCTGCAGTGATCTCTCTCTCTTCTCCTGTAACATATGGTCCTGCAGTGATCTCTCTCTGTCCTGTAACATATGGTCCTGCAGTGATCTCTCTCTCTCTCTGTCCTGTAACATATGGTCCTGCAGTGATCTCTCTGTCCTGTAACATATGGTCCTGCAGTGATCTCTCTCTCTGTCCTATAACATATGGTCCTGCAGTGATCTCTCTGTCCTGCATATGGTCCTGCAGTGATCTCTCTGTCCTATAACATATGGTCCTGCAGTGATCTCCCCCTGTCCTATAACATATGGTCCTGCAGTGATCTCTCTGTCCTATAACATATGGTCCTGCAGTGATCTCTCTCTCTCTCTCTGTCCTATAACATATGGTCCTGCAGTGATCTCTCTGTCCTATAACATATGGTCCTGCAGATCTCCGGTCCTATAACATATGGTCCTTGCATAACATATGGTCCTGCAGTGATCTCCCCCTGTCCTATAACATATGGTCCTGCAGTGATCTCTCTGTCCTATAACATATGGTCCTGCCTCATTTGATGCAATAGGAACAGGAATCCGGCATCCATTCTGATTTGAGTCAGTCTGTTGCAGGCAGGGAGAGATGCATCGTTGACATTATTTGTCTGAATCAGTCTGGCTTGCAGGTGTTTCTTCCTGGTGTGTAATGTTGTTCTCGCCACCAAACTGTAGCCAGAGTCACTGTCCATGTCAAACAGTCTTTTTCCAGAGGCTTGAACAGTGGACTCTCTCTCTCTCTCTCTCTCTCTCTCTCTCTCTGTCTCTCTCTCTCTCTCTCTCTGTCTCTCTCTGTCTCTGTCTCTCTGTCTCTCTCTCTCTGTCTCTCTCTCTCTCTGTCTCTCTGTCTCTCTCTCTCTCTGTCTCTCTGTCGCTCTGTCGTCTCTGTCTCTCTCTGTCTCTTCTGTCTCTCTGTCCTCTCTGCTCGCTCTGTCTCTCTCTGTCTCTCTGTCTCGCTCTCTTCTGCGCTCTCTCGCTCTACCCCAGGATACAGCAGGTCAGGAGCGCTTCCACGCCTTAGGTCCCATCTACTACAGAGACTCCAACGGAGCCATATTGGTCTATGACATCACAGATGAGGACTCTTTCCAGAAGGTGGCTATGATCTCCTCGGGGAGAACAGCGGAGAGCCGTGTCCCAAAGAGCACCCTAATTCCCTATACAGTGCACTACATTTGACCAGGGCCCATAGGGAAACGGGGTGCTATTAGGAACACAGCCTCTGGAGAGAAGAACATCATTTCAAAAATGAGTTACATAGAAATGTCAAGATGTATGATTATGGAAAATGGTTTCTTTTGATATTCATATTTAATTTGCATCGGTGTCTCTGTGTTCTAATGTTGAAATGTTCTTTTCTTGAACTGTAAATCGATCTGAAATGTAATGTCTTTGCTTTGTAGGTGAAAAACTGGGTCAAAGAATTGAGGAAAATGTTGGGGAATGAGATTTGTTTATGTATAGTAGGTAAGTTATTGCAGACCATAGCAAACTTTTCACTTTTCAACACTTCTTTTATAGTTTATCACATTTCACCCTGTAAATGGATCAATCTTGGGTAGGGTAGCCTAGTGGTTAGGGGCGAGGGGTGGCCTAGTGGTTAGGGGCGAGGGGTGGCCTAGTGGTTAGGGGCGAGGGGTGGCCTAGTGGTTAGGGCGGGGGTGGCCTAGTGGTTAGGGGCGAGGGGTGGCCTAGTGGTTAGGGGCGAGGGGTGGCCTAGTGGTTAGGGGGCGAGGTGGCCTAGTGGTTAGGGGGCGAGGGGTGGCCTAGTGGTTAGGGCGAGGGTGGCCTAGTGGTTAGGGCGAGGGGTGGCCTAGTGGTTAGGGGCGAGGGTGGCCTAGTGGTTAGGGGCGAGGGTGGCCTGAGTGGTTAGGGGCGGTGGCCTAGTGGTTAGGGCGAGGGTGGCCTAGTGGTTAGGGGTGGCCTAGTGGTTAGGGGTGGCCTAGTGGTTAGGGGTGGCCTAGTGGTTAGGGGCTAGGGTGGCCTAGTGGTTAGGGGTGGCCTAGTGGTTAGGGGTGGCCTAGTGGTTAGGGGTGGCCTAGTGGTTAGGGGTGGCCTAGTGGTTAGGGGGTGGCCTAGTGGCGGGGTGGCCTAGTGGCGAGGGGTGGCCCTAGTGGCGAGGGTGGCCTAGGTGGCGAGGGGTGGCCTAGTGGCGAGGGGTAGGCCCTAGGGGCGAGGGTGGCCTAGGGGCGAGGGTGGCCTAGGGGCGAGGGGTGGCCTAGGGCGAGGGGGTGGCCTAGGGGCGGGGGTGGCCTAGGGCGAGGGTGGCCTAGGGCGAGGGTGGCCTAGGGGGCGAGGGTGGCCTAGGGGCGAGGGGTGGCCTAGTGGTTAGGGGTGGCCTAGTGGTTAGGGGTGGCCTAGTGGTTAGGGGCGGCCTAGTGGTTAGGGGCGGCCTAGTGGTTGGGCGGCCTAGTGGTTAGGGGCGGCCCTGGTGGTTAAAGGGCTGGCCTAGTGGTTAGGGGCGGCCTAGTGGT
>NW_025760072.1:0-3945 GCF_021184085.1 Oncorhynchus gorbuscha | reverse complement strand
TACAGGGTTTAGAATGAATGTCATAGACTTCAACAATAGTTACAGGGTTTAGAATGAATGTCATAGACTTCAACAATAGTTACAGGGTTTAGAATGAATGTCATAGACTTCAACAATAGATACATGGTTTAGAATGAATGTCATAGACTTCAACAATAGTTACATGGTTTAGAATGAATGACATTCAGAAACAAGACTTCAACAATAGCTACATGGTTTAGAATGAATGCCATTCAGAAACAAGACTTCAACAATAGCTACATGGTTTAGAATGAATGCCATTCAGAAACAAGACTTCAACAATAGTTACATGGTTTAGAATGAATGCCATTCAGAAACAATACTTCAACAATAGCTACATGGTTTGGAATGAATGACATTCAGAAAGAGTGTAATAGCTTTTCAAAAGTTTGTCACCTGACTGAGTTGATTACTATTGTGCAGTGGTGGAACAAGGACCCCATTTTCATTCTTGAGTAAAAGTAAAGATTCCTTAATAGAATAAAAGTCACCCAGTAAAATACTACTTGAGTAAAAATCTAGAAGTATTTGCTTTTAAGTATCAAAAGTACAAGTACAAATTCCTTGTGTTAAGCAAACCAGAGAGCACAATTTTCATGTTTTTATTTATTTACAATTAGCCAGGCTCACACTCTAACATTAAAACATAATTACCAAACCATTTGTGTTGAATTATTCTGCCAGATCAGAGGCAGTAGGGATGACCAGAGATGTTCTCTGTTTAGTGAGTCCTCCAGATCAGAGGCAGTAGGGATGACCAGGGATGTTCTCTGTTTAGTGAGTCCTCCAGATCAGAGGCAGTAGGGATGACCAGGGATGTTCTCTGTTTAGTGAGTCCTCCAGATCAGAGGCAGTAGGGATGACCAGGGATGTTCTCTGTTTAGTGAGTCCTCCAGATCAGAGGCAGTAGGGATGACCAGGGATGTTCTCTGTTTAGTGAGTCCTCCAGATCAGAGGCAGTAGGGATGACCAGGGATGTTCTCTGTTTAGTGAGTCCTCCAGATCAGAGGCAGTAGGGATGACCAGGGATGTTCTCTGTTTAGTGAGTCCTCCAGATCAGAGGCAGTAGGGATGACCAGGGATGTTCTCTGTTTAGTGAGTCCTCCAGATCAGAGGCAGTAGGGATGACCAGGGATGTTCTCTGTTTAGTGAGTCCTCCAGATCAGAGGCAGTAGGGATGACCAGGGATGTTCTCTGTTTAGTGAGTCCTCCAGATCAGAGGCAGTAGGGATGACCAGGGATGTTCTCTGTTTAGTGAGTCCTCCAGATCAGAGGCAGTAGGGATGACCAGGGATGTTCTCTGTTTAGTGAGTCCTCCAGATCAGAGGCAGTAGGGATGACCAGGGATGTTCTCTTGATAAGTGTTGAATCGGACCATTTTCCTGTCCTGCTAAGCATTCAAAATGTAACCTGTACTTTTGGGTGACATGGAAAATATATCAAGTAAAAAGTAAATAATTTTCTTTAGGAATATAGTGAAGTAAAAGTTGTAAAAAATACAAATAGTGAAGTACAGATGCCCCCCAAAAAGTACTTAAGTAGTACTTTAAAAAATAAATCTTAAGTACTTTACACCAGTGCTATTGTGTGTCTCTTGTGTAAAGACATTGGATTTACAGGATGAGGATAATGGTTTATATGATCCTTTTCTTCAGGGACAAAGAGGACTCCAAGGAACACATGGTTTCAAGGTAACCAGTCAGTCTAAGTATTCAAATGAAGAACAAGCATTACATACACTTTAAAGGCCTCATCTACACTGATCTGAGTACTGTATAACCTTTGACATTAGGTCTGGTTATCTACACTGATCTGAGTACTGTATAACCTTTGACATTAGGTCTGGTTATCTACACTGAATCTGAGTACTGTATAACCTTGACATTAGGTCTTGGTTATCTACACTGATCTGAGTACTATAAACGACAATAGTTTGTCTGGACTATCTGACACTGATACCATTAGGTCTGGTTATCTACACTGATCTGAGTACTGTATAACCTTGACATTAGGTCTGGTTATCTACACTGATCTGAGTACTATGCGACATTAGGTCTGGTTATCTACACTGATCTGAGTACTATATACGACATTAGGTTTGGTTATCTACACTGATCTGAGTACTGTATAACCTTTGAATATTAGGGTTTGGTTATCTACACTGATCTGAGTACTATCGACATTAGGTCTGGTTATCTACACTGATCTGAGTACTGTATAACCTTTGACATTAGATCTGGTTATCTACACTGATCTGAGTACTATACGACATTAGGTCTAGTTATCTACACTGATCTGAGTACTGTATGACCTTTGACATTAGGTCTGGTTATCTACACTGATCTGAGTACTATATGACCTTTTCACATTAGGTCTGGTTATCTACACTGATCTGAGTACTATACGACATTAGGTTTGGTTATCTACACTGATCTGAGTACTATACGACATTAGGTTTGGTTATCTACACTGATCTGAGTACTATATGACCTTTGACATTAGGTCTGGTTATCTACACTGATCTGAGTACTGTATGACCTTTGACATTGTATATCATTGTTAAGTACACGATGATATACAATAAGACATATATACATGATATTGTATATGAGCAGCCTGGAATTGAATAGGAGCCCAGTACACAAAGACATGATATTTGAGGAATAAAAAGTCATGTATTACAGTGTGTTTCTAGACTAAATAGAAACTGGGAGTTGAATTGCTCTGTTTGGTAGGTTTTCTTTCTTGAAGCCAGACGCTAAAATAGATTTTCTCAGGGTCTGACTTATTAATACATGTCCTGGAGTAATTGTGGAGAAAACAAATCTAACCTTAAATGGTCTCTCTCTCTCTCTCTCTCTCTCTCTCTCTCTCTCTCTCTCTCTCTCTCTCTCTCTCTCTCTCTCTCTCTCTCTCTCTCTCTCTTTTTCTTCTTTCCCTTCCCCCCTCTCCCTCCTTTCATTACTGGTTTAAAGGGAAGCTTAGGACTACCAGGTCCAAAGGGAGAGCCCGGCCCAGAGGTAAAACCCGATAGATAATCAAACTATCACCAGAGAACAAAGAGTCTCTATCACCAGAGAACAAAGAGTCTCTATCACCCAGAGAACAAAGAGTCTCTATCACCAGAAACAAAGAGTCTCCTATCACCAGGAACAAAGAGCCTCTCTTATCACTGAGAAACAGAGAGTCTCTATCACCAGAGAACAAAGAGTCTCTACTAGAGAATAACAAAGAGTCTTATCACCAGAAACAAAAGAGTCTCTATCACCAGAGAACAAAGAGTCTCTATCACCAGAGAATGTGCAGAGTTCCCAACACTTAGAGAACAAAGAGTCTCTATCACCAGAGAACAAAGAGTCTCATCACCAGAGAACAAAGAGTCTCTATCACTAGAGAACAAAGAGTCTCTATCACCAGAGCATCAAAGAGTCTCAATCACCAGAGAACAAAGAGTCTCTATCACCAGAGAACAAAGAGTCTCAATCACCAGAGAACAAAGAGTCTCTATCACTAGAGAACAAAGAGTCTCTATCACCCAACAACACAAGCTGTATGATCCTCTGCCATTGTACTTATTGGTACAATAGTATGAGACTGTTCGGATTGACACAGGAAACAGAATTTATTACATTGTGTACCAAGTATTCAGATACCCTAGATCACCTTTAGTGCACCTGTAGTTGGTTTAGGTTCTAGTTCAGGTTCCCTGAGCAGCTCGTGGTAATGCAACTCACCCCAGGAACTAGAACTAGGTTTATATGGCATGACAAGTGCTTAATTACCTCAGGTCAAACGTTTGAGCAATTTATAATGGTCTACAGAGAGAAATGACTATCTTAAACTCTATGGACTCTTGGAAGACTAGCCCTTGGGGATTAAAATCCTGATAAAATTCTTATCAACCAGTACGACTAATCAAACGTT
>NW_025760071.1:0-3950 GCF_021184085.1 Oncorhynchus gorbuscha | reverse complement strand
TCTTATATTGTCTTGTCATTTTGCTTTTCCTTCTGTTCGTTTTCCCCCTGCTGGTCTTTTTAGGTTCGTTCCCCTTTTTCTCTCTCTCTCTTCTCCCTATCGTTCCGTTCCTGCTCCCAGCTGTTCCTATTCCCCTAATCAATCATTTAGTCTTCCCACACCTGTTCCCTATCTTTTCCCCTGATTAGAGTCCCTATTTCTCCCCTTGTTTTCCGTTTCTGTCCTGTCGGATCCTTGTATATTGTTCACCGTGCTGTGTCTTTGTATCGCCCTGTCGTGTCGTGTTTCCCTCAGATGCTGCGTGGTGAGCAGGTGTCTGAGTCTGCTACGGTCAAGTGCCTACCCGAGGCAACCTGCAGTTTATTATCGAGTCTCCAGTCAGTTCTCGTGATTACGAGTGGAATTGTTTTTTATGCTTTATTTACCGCTCCTATTTGTCTAGGAGTATTGCTATTTCCTTAAACTGGATTAAAGACTCTGTTTTCGCCAAGTCGCTTTTGGGTCCTCATTCACCTGCATAACAGAAGGATCCGACCAAAGAATGGACCCAGCGACTACAGACGCTCGTAACACTGCCGTCGAGATCCAAGGAGCCATGCTCGGCAGACACGAGCAGGAATTGTCTGCTGCTCGTCATGCCATGGAGAACCTGGCCGCTCAGGTTTCCGACCTCTCTGGACAGTTCCAGAGTCTTCGTCTCGTGCCACCTGTTACTTCCTGGTCTGCCGAGCCTCCGGAACCTAGGGTTAATAACCCACCTTGCTACTCCGGGCAGCCCAAGGAGTGCCGCTCCTTTCTCACCCAGTGTGATATTGTGTTCTCTCTCCAACCCAACACATACTCTAGAGAGAGAGCTCGGGTTGCTTACGTCATTTCACTCCTTACTGGCCGGGCTCGAGAGTGGGGCACAGCTATCTGGGAGGCAAGGGCTGATTGCTCAAACAATTACCAGAACTTTAAAGAGGAGATGATTCGGGTTTTTGACCGTTCAGTTTTTGGTAGGGAGGCTTCTAGGGCCCTGGCTTCCCTATGCCAAGGTGATCGATCCATAACGGATTACTCTATAGAGTTTCGCACTCTTGCTGCCTCTAGTGACTGGAGCGAGCCGGCGCTGCTCGCTCGTTTTCTGGAGGGACTCCACGCAGTGGTTAAAGATGAGATTCTCTCCCGGGAGGTTCCTTCCAGTGTGGACTCTTTGATTGCTCTCGCCATCCGCATAGAACGACGGGTAGATCTTCGTCACCAGGCTCGTGGAAGAGAGCTCGCGTCAACGGTGTTTCCCTGCTCCGCATCGCAACCATCTCCCTCCTCTGGCTCAGAGACTGAGCCCATGCAGCTGGGAGGTATTCGCATCTCGACTAAGGAGAGGGAACGGAGGATCACCAACCGCCTGTGCCTCTATTGCGGACTTGCTGGACATTTTGTCAATTCATGTCCAGTAAAAGCCAGAGCTCATCAGTAAGCGGAGGGCTACTGGTGAGGCGCTACTACTCAGGTCTCTCCATCTAGATCCTGTACTACTATGTCGGTCCATCTACGCTGGACCGGTTCGGGTGCTACATGCAGTGCCTTGATAGACTCTGGGGCTGAGGTTGTTTCATGGGCCAGAAGCATGGGCTCGGAAACATGGCATTCCTTTCAGAGAGTTAGACAAGCCTACGCCCATGTTCGCCTTAGATGGTAGTCATCTTCCCAGTATCAGATTTGAGACACTACCTTTAACCCTCACAGTATCTGGTAACCACAGTGAGACTATTTCTTTTTTGATTTTTCGTTCACCTTTTACACCTGTTGTTTGGGTCATCCCTGGCTAGTATGTCATAATCCTTCTATTAATTGGTCTATTAATTCTATCCTATCCTGGAACGTTTCTTGTCATGTGAAGTGTTTAATGTCTGCCATCCCTCCCCGTTTCTTCTGTCCCTACTTCTCAGGAAGAAACCTGGCGATTTGACAGGAGTGCGGAGGAATATCATGATCTGCGCACGGTCTTCAGTCGGTCGAGCCAACTCCCTTCACCTCACCCCGGTCATATGATTGTAGTATTGATCTCCTTCCGGGGACCACTCCTCCTCGGGGTAGACTATACTCTCTGTCGGCTCCCGAACGTAAGGCTCTCGAGGATTATTTGTCTGTGTCTCTTGATTTGCCCGTACCATAGTGCTTTCTTCCTCTCCGGCCGGGCGGGGTTTTTTTGTTAAGAAAAAGGACGGTACTCTGCGCCCCTGCGTGAGGATATCGAGGCTGAATGACATAACGGTTAAGAATCGTTATTCGCTTCCCATATGTCATCAGCCTTGAGATTCTGCAGGGAGCTAGGTGCTACTAAGTTGGACCTTCGTAACGCTTACCATCTCGTGCGCATCAGAGGGGGGGCGAGTGGAAAACGGTGTTTGCACTCCGTTAGGGCATTTTAGGTACCGGGTTCTGCCGTTTGGTCTCGCCAATGCGCCAGCTGTTTTTCAGGCATTAGTTAATGATGTTCTGAGAGACATGCTGAACATCTTTGTTTTTGTCTACCTTGACGATATCCTGATTTTTTCACCGTCACTCGAGATTCATGTTCAGCACGTTCGACGTGTTCTCCAGCGCCTTTTAGAGAATTGTCTTTACGTGAAGGCTGAGAAGTGCTCTTTTCATGTCTCCTCCGTTACTTTTCTCGGTTCCGTTATTTCCGCTGAAGGCATTCAGATGGATTCCGCTAAGGTCCAAGCTGTCAGTGATTGGCCCGTTCCAAGGTCACGTGTCGAGTTGCAGCGCTTTCTAGGTTTCGCTAATTTCTATCGGCGTTTCATTCGTAATTTCGGTCAAGTTGCTGCCCCTCTCACAGCTCTTACTTCTGTCAAGACGTGTTTTAAGTGGTCCGGTTCCGCCCAGGGAGCTTTTGATATTCTAAAAGAACGTTTTACGTCCGCTCCTATCCTCGTTACTCCTGACGTCACTAGACAATTCATTGTCGAGGTTGGCGCTTCAGAGAAATGGCGTGGGAGCCATTCTATCCCAGCGCTTCCAGTCTGGCTTGATAAGGTTCATCCTTGCGCTTATTTTTCTCATCGCCTGTAGCCATCTGAACGCAACTATGATGTGGGTAACATGAACTGCTCGCCATCCGCTTAGCCCTAGGCGAATGGCGACAGTGGTTGGAGGGCGACCGTTCCTTTTGTCGTTTGGACAGACCATAAGAACCTTGAGTACATCCGTTCTGCCAAACGACTTAAATGCTCGTCAAGCTCGTTGGGCGTTGTTTTCGCTCGTTTTCGAGTTGTGATTTCTTACCGTCCGGGTAGCAAGAACACCAAGCCTGATGCCTTATCCCGTCTTTTTAGTTCTTCTGTGGTTTCTACTGATCCGAGGGGATTCTTCCTTATGGGCGTGTTGTCATTGACAGTCTGGGGAATTGAAAGACAGGTTAAGCAAAGCACTCACGCACACTTCTAAGTCCGCCGCGCACTTGTCCTAGTAACCTTCTTTTCGTTCCTGTTTCTACTCGTCTGGCTGTTCTTCAGTGGGCTCACTCTGCCAAGTTAGCTGGTCATCCCGGCGTTCGAGGCACTCTTGCTTCTTTATTCGCCAGCGTTTTGGTGGCCGACCTGTAGGAGCGTGACACGCGCCGTTTCGTGGGCTGCTTGTTCGGATCATGCCGCAACTGTTGTGGTAATCTCTCCTCCTGTCGTCTCAGACCGCTTCCTCACCTTCTCGGGTTCATGGTCCCACATCGCCCGAGACTCCCATTACCTGTCTGCCTTTGTCTGCGGGGAAGACTCAGATTCTTACGGTTGTCGAGAAGTTCTCAAGCATGCATATTTTATTCCTCGCTAAACTTCCTTCCGCTAAGGAGAGGTACAAATCATCATGAGAAGGTGTTCAGAATTCATGGCCCTCCTGTTAGACGCCGCTTTCAGACAGAGGCCCGCAATTCACGTCACAGTTTTGGAGGGAGTTCTGTCGTT
>NW_025760070.1:2500-3952 GCF_021184085.1 Oncorhynchus gorbuscha | reverse complement strand
TAGACAGAAGAGAGAGAGAGAGACAGTGAGAGATAGAGAGATGGGGAGAGAGAGAGGGAGAGAGACAGGAAGGGAGAGAGAGAGAGAGAGAGGGAGAGAGTCAGGGAGATTGGGAGAGAGAGAGAGAGAGAGAGAGAGAGAGAGAGAGAGAGAGAGAGAGAGAGAGAGAGAGAGAGAGAGAGATTAAGAGAGACTTTTGTATATTATCTACCTCACTTGCTTTGGCAATGTTAACACGTTTCCCATGCCAATAAAGCCCCTTGAATTGAATTGAAAAAATGGACAGAGAGAGACAGGGAGAGATATAGGGAGAGAGCAGTCATGACTGCTGCTACTGCTGGGCTGGGCTGTCATGACTGCTGCTATCTGCAGCCTGGCTGGGTGTCTCAGCCCTATGAGAAAGGCCTTCAGGCCTGCCCTGTCTGCCATGACAAATACTTTTGGGGTGTGAGGCATGCTACCATGACTGTTTCAGGAAAAGGCCATGTCCAGTTGTCATTAAAGTTGTCATTAAAACTGCAAAACTATTGATTACAATTATTCATTTAATCTAGCTTTTTAATACAAATGATTAGATTGGAAAATGTGAGTAAAACAGCATTTCTGGTGTGTATGTTGCTAATGTGACCGTCTGTGTTATCATGTTTGGTTCTTCCAGTTGTCTGTATGTGCTTGTGCTCCTGACACTGATCTGTGAGGAAGTGGAGGAATACAGGGGCTGTTTGAGCTGTGTGGAGGCTCTGTTACATGATGGAATGGTACATTGTCCTGGTGTTCAGTCTCTACTGCAATGTCAGGAAGAGATCTGAGCTCCTGACAGCCCGGGTCAACTGGGGTCAACCCTGCTTCACCCTGAGGGCCACCTGGAGACCCCACACTGGGCTGCTGCCTCACTGGGATTATCTGACACACACACACACACACCCACACACACACACACACACACACACACACACACACACACACACACACACACACACACACACACACACACACACACACACACACACACACACACACACACACACACACACACACACACACACACAGCTGTCTCTGTAGTCTACTGCCTTTGATGCCTCTCTCTCTCTCTCTGTCAATTCAATTCAAGGGGCTTTATTGGCATGAGAAACATGTTAACATTGCAAAAGCAAGTGAAGTAGATAATATACACAAGTGAAATAAACAATAAAATGAACAGTAAACATTACACTCACAGAACTTCCAAAAGAATAAAGATATTACAATTGTCATATTATGTACATATACAGTGTTATAATGATGTACAAATGGTTAAAGTACAAAGGGGAAAATAAATAAGCATAAATATGGGTTGTATTTACAATGGTGTTTGTTCTTCACTGGTTGACCTTTTCTTGTGACAACACGTCACAATTCTTGCTGCTGTGATGCACACTGTGGTATTTCACCCAGTAGATATGGGAGTTTATC
>NW_025760069.1:0-3954 GCF_021184085.1 Oncorhynchus gorbuscha | reverse complement strand
CCATTGTGATGTCATTTATTATTCATCTCCATTGTGATGTCATTCATTATTTATTGCCATTGTGATGTCATTCATTATTTATTGCCATTGTGATGTCATTCATTATTTATCGCCATTGTGATGTCATTTATTATTCATCTCCATTGTGATGTCATTTATTATCATTATTGTGATGTCATTTATTATTCATCATTGTGATGTCATTCATTATTCATCTCCATTGTGATGTCATTTATTATTTATCTCCATTGTGATGTCATTTTATTATTCATCTCCATTGTGATGTCATTTATTATTCATCTCCATTGTGATGTCATTTATTATTCATCTCCATTGTGATGTCATTTATTATTCATCCTCATTGATGTCATTTTATTATTCATCTCCATTGTGATGTCATTTATTTATTCATCTCCATTGTGATGTCATTTATTTTCATCTCCATTGTGATGTCATTTATTATTCATCTCCATTGTGATGTCATTTATTATTCATCTCCATTGTGATGTCATTTATTATTTATCGCCATTGTGATGTCATTTGTATTCATCTCCATTGTGATGTCATTTTTATTATTCATCGCCATTGTGATGTCATTTATTATTCATCTCCATTCAATGATGTCATTTATTATTCATCTCCATTGTGATGTCATTTTATTATTCATCTCCATTGTGATGTCATTTATTATTCATCTCCATTGTGATGTCATTTATTATTCATCTCATTGTGATGTCATTTATTATTCATCTCCATTGTGATGTCATTTATTATTCATCTCCATTGTGATGTCATTTATTATTTATCTCCATTGTGATGTCATTTATTATTTATCTCCATTGTGATGTCATTTATTATTCATCTCCATTGTGATGTCATTTATTATTTATCTCCATTGTGATGTCAACCGAAAAGCTGTATGTGGATCCATGAATGGAAGTAATTCCACACAAAAAATGAAGAAAAAACTAACCACGTTCTTATTTTTTATTTTAATCCAAATTTTAAACGTCAACATAATCTTGCTTTACACGTAAACAACAATAGACACACGATGAGCCCTTTTTCCAATCAGCAGTTGCCACAGAGTGCTTACCCAGCCTAAAACCACGAAGAGAAAGCAATGCAGATGTAGAAGCATCATTGTAATTCATGACACAAAACATCAAAAGTTCAATGTTTAACTTATGGTCCAGTAATGACGTATAGTGTTGATAGCAGATGTACAGAAGCTTGTGCTGAAAAGTATTGACCTCGAACAAAATCCTATAGAAACATGTTTGTACAATGATTAAAGCCTGAGTGTTGGTCTGTTTGGGTTGTCAACCTACTTGTCACTCATTGTTTGGCTTGAACACGGAGGTGCATAGAGCACAAATAGATCTGGGACCAGGTTCATTTGATTTGTTTTACTAGGCAAGTCAGTTAAGAACATATTCCTATTTTCAATGACGGTCTAGGAACAGTGGGTTAACTGCCTGATCAGGGGCAGAGCGACAGATTTGTACCTTGTCAGCTCGGGGATTCGAACTTGCAACCTTTCAGTTTCTAGTCCAATGCTCTAAACACTAGGCTACCTGCCATCTCTACACTCTAACCACTAGGCTACCTGCCATCCCTACACTCTAACCACTAGGCTACCTGCCACCCCTTTCAGTTAAATAAAATGGTCTTGATTAATTTATTGATTGGTAATTAGCCTCTTTATAATTAGATACCTCCATCTCCAGACAATAGTAATTTGCATGCTACTGAGTATTCCAACTCCAACACCTCTATTGGGTCTATTGTATTGTCTGTTGTGGAATTATCTGTAGTGAATCAATTAACCTGGCTTTCTCAGCATGCCGAATCAGGTAATAGTGAATCAATGAACCTGGCTTTCTCAGCATGCCGAATCAGGTAATACTGAATCAATGAACCTGGCTTTCTCAGCATGCCGAATCAGGTAATACTGAATCAATGAACCTGGCTTTCTCAGCATGCTGAATCAGGTAATAGTGAATCAATGAACCTGGCTTTCTCAGCATGCCGAATCAGTTAATAGTGAATCAATGAACCTGGCTTTCTCAGCATGCCGAATCAGGTAATACTGAATCAATGAACCTCGTGTCCTCTCTATTTCAAAGCATTTTCGATCTTTCTGAGGTGACCCTGTTTTATTTAATAGTCAAAACATGTCTTCACAATCTGTACTTCTCTGAGATGCCTGCAGTGGTTACCTTCATTTACAAGACAGTAGTTTGGTGAAAGTACAAAATGTGTTTTTATTAGTGATCGTATTCGTTAATGGACTAACTCTCACTACCGTATGTACAGTTGAGCCGTGGGAGGTTTTGCCACCAGGACTTTGGTCTACCGTCTCCTAAACGACAGCTGCCTGCTAGCTGCCTGCTGTGGTGCTCTCTTCCTGTCAATAACAATACTAATTAATACATATATCATTTGCATAGCACATTTCCCACGCTCAAACAAACAAAAAAACATCACAATACATTACCTGCTAATGTCGAAGATGGACTTTAAGCAGATTAAGCCATTAAACATTAAAAGCTTGAATATGTGTTTTAAAGTGAGGGAGATTAAAGCTGCCTCCTGGACGGGTACAGATAGAGTGTTGCAGAGCTGAGGGGGCCCATGTGAGAAGGCACTGTCACCCCTGCTGTGCAGGGTAGTGGCTGGTTTGACCAGGCTGTGTTCGTCTGATGATTGTAGGGTACGTCCTGCGGAATAGTTATTCGGAAGTATTCAGACCCCTTGACTTTTTCCACATCTTGTTACATTACGGCCTTATTCTGGAATTGATAAAATTGTCCCCCCTCATCAATCTACACACAATACTCCATAACGACAAAGCAAAAATAGGTTTTTTAGAAATATTCAGACCCTTTACTCAGTACTTTGTTGTACCACCTTTGGCAGTGACTACAGCCTCAAGTCTTCATGAGTATGACGCTACAAGCTTGGCACACCTGTATTTGGGGAGTTTCTCCCATTCTTTTCTGCAGATATATTATTTTCCGCTGATAGACATCTCCACAGCAGGAAGCTGCCACCACCATGCTTCACCGCAGGGATACTGCCACCACCATGCTTCACCGCAGGGATGGTGCCAAATTTCCTCCAGACGTGGCGCTTGGCATTCAGGCCGAAGAGTTCAAAGTGTTTAATCTTGGTTTCATCAGACCAGAGCATCTTGTTTCCTTTGGGTGCCTTTTGGCAAACTCCAACCGGGCTGTGATGTGCTTTTTACTGAGGTTGGCTTCCGTCTGGCCACTCTACCATAAAGGCCTGATTGGTGATGCTGCAGAGATGGTTGTACTTCTGGAAGGTTCTCCCATCTCCACAGATGAACTCTGGAGCTCTGTCAGAGTGACCATCGGGTTCCTGGTCACCTCCCTGACCAAGGCCCTTCTATCCTGACTGCTCAGTTTGGCCGGGAAGCCAGCTCTAGGAAGAGTCTTGGTGGTTCCAAACTTCTTCCATTTAAGAATGATGGAAGCCACTGTGTTCTTAGGGACCTTCAATGCTGCAGAAATGTTTTTGTACACTTCCCCAGATCTGTGCCTCGACACAATCCTGTCTCTGAGCTCTAGGACAATTCCTTCGACCTCATGGCTTGGGTTTTTGCTCTGACATGCACTGTCAACCGTGAGACCTTGTGAGACAACTGTGTGTGCTTTTTCAAATCTGAATTGACCACAGGTGGACTCCAATCAAGTTGTAGAAACATCTCAAGGATGATCAATGGAAACAGGATGCATCTGAGCTCAATTTCATGTCTCATAGCAAAGGGATATTGAATACTTATGTAAATAAGGTATTTCTATATTATTATTAATAAATGTGCAAAAATGTCTAAAAACCTGGTATTGTGATGTCATTATGGGGTATTGTAATGTCATTATACGGTATTGTGATGTCATTATGGGGTATTGTAATGTCATTATACGG
>NW_025760068.1:0-3957 GCF_021184085.1 Oncorhynchus gorbuscha | reverse complement strand
GCAGGTCCAGAGATGTATTATATACAAGGGGTTGGCCAATGGCAGGTCCAGAGATGTATTATATACAAGGGGCCAATGGCAGGTCCAGAGATGTATTATATACAAGGGGTCCAATGGCAGGTCCAGAGATGTATTATATACAAGGGGCCAATGGCAGGTCCAGAGATGTATTATATACAAGGGGCCAATGGCAGGTCCAGAGATGTATTATATACAAGGGTGCCAATGGCAGGTCCAGAGATGTAATATATACAAGGGGGCCAATGGCAGGTCCAGAGATGTATTATATACAAGGGGCCAATGGCAGGTCCAGAGATGTATTATATACAAGGGGCCAATGGCAGGTCCAGAGATGTATTATATACAAGGGGTTGGCCAATGGCAGGTCCAGAGATGTATTATATACAAGGGGCCAATGGCAGGTCCAGAGATGTATTATATACAAGGGGCCAATGGCAGGTCCAGAGATGTATTATATACAAGGGGCCAATGGCAGGTCCAGAGATGTATTATATACAAGGGGTTGGCCAATGGCAGGTCCAGAGATGTATTATATACAAGGGGTTGGCCAATGGCAGGTCCAGAGATGTATTATATACAAGGGTTGGCCAATGGCAGGTCCAGAGATGTATTATATACAAGGGGCCAATGGCAGGTCCAGAGATGTATTATATACAAGGGGCCAATGGCAGGTCCAGAGATGTATTATATACAAGGGGCCAATGGCAGGTCCAGAGATGTATTATATACAAGGGGTTGGCCAATGGCAGGTCCAGAGGCATCAGTCAAGGGTTATATACAATGGCAGGCCAGAGATGTATTATGTACAGGTCCAGTGGATGTCAAGATGTAATATACAAGGGGCCAATGGCAGGTCCAGAGATGTATTATATACAAGGGGCCAACTGCAGGTCCAGAGATGTATTATATACAAGGGGCCAATGGCAGGTCCAGAGATGTATTATATACAAGGGTGCCAATGGCAGGTCCAGAGATGTATTATATACAAGGGGTTGGCCAATGGCAGGTCCAGAGATGTATTATATACAAGGGGCCAATGGCAGGTCCAGAGATGTATTATATACAAGGGGCCAACGGCAGGTCCAGAGATGTATTATATACAAGGGGCCAATGGCAGGTCCAGAGATGTATTATATACAAGGGGCCAATGGCAGGTCCAGAGATGTATTATATACAAGGGCCAATGGCAGGTCCAGAGATGTATTATATACAAGGGTTGGCCAATGGCAGGTCCAGAGATGTATTATATACAAGGGGCCAATGGCAGGTCCAGAGATGTATTATATACAAGGGGTTGGCCAATGGCAGGTCCAGAGATGTATTATATACAAGGGGTTGGCCAATAGCAGGTCCAGAGATGTATTATATACAAGGGGTTGGCCAATGGCAGGTCCAGAGATGTATTATATACAAGGGGTTGGCCAATGGCAGGTCCAGAGATGTATTATATACAAGGGGTTGGCCAATGGCATTTACATTACATTTTACATACATTTAAGTCATTTACAGACGCTCTTATCCAGAGCGACTTACAAATTGGTGCATTCACCTTATGACATCCAGTGCGGAACAGTCACTTTACAATAGTGCATCTAAATCTTAAAGGGGGGGGTGAGAGGGAATACTTTTCTATCCTAGGTATTCCAAAGAGGTGGGGTTTCAGGTGTCCCGGAAGGTGGTGATTGACTCCGCTGTCCTGGCGTCGTGAGGGAGTTTGTTCCACCATTGGGGGGCCAGAGCAGCGAACAGTTTTGACTGGGCTGAGCGGGAGCTGTACTTCCTCAGTGGTAGGGAGGCGAGCAGGCCAGAGGTGGATGAACGCAGTGCCCTTGTTTGGGTGTAGGGCCTGATCAGAGTCTGGAGGTACTGAGGTGCCGTTCCCACACAGCTCCGTAGGCAAGCACCATGGTCTTGTAGCGGATGTGAGCTTCAACTGAAGCCAGTGGAGAGAACGGAGGAGCGGGGTGACGTGAGAGAACTTGGGAAGGTTGAACACCAGACGGGCTGCGGCGTTCTGGATGAGTTGAAGGGGTTTAATGGCACAGGCAGGGAGCCCAGCCAACAGCGAGATGCAGTAATCCAGACGGGGAGATGACAAGTGCCTGGATTAGGACCTGCGCCGCTTCCTGTGGCGAGATCATGGAGCGGGCAGTCCTTCCCCGGGAGGAAGAGCAGCTCCGTCTTGCCGAGTTCAGCTTGAGGTGGTGATCCGTCATCCACACTGATATGTCTGCCAGACATGCAGAGATGCGATTCGCCACCTGGTCATCAGAAGGGGAAAGGAGAAGATTAATTGTGTGTCGTCTGCATAGCAATGATAGGAGAGACCATGTGAGGTTATGACAGAGCCAAGTGACTTGGTGTATAGCGAGAATAGGAGAGGGCCTAGAACAGAGCCCTGGGGACACCAGTGGTGAGCGCGTGGTGAGGAGACAGATTCTCGCCACGCCACCTGGTAGGAGCGACCTGTCAGGTAGGACGCAATCAAGCGTGGGCGCGCGCGGAGATGCCCAACTCGGAGAGGGTGGAGAGGAGGATCTGATGGTTCACAGTATCGAAGGCAGCCGATAGATCTAGAAGGATGAGAGCAGAGGAGAGAGAGAGTTAGCTTTAGCAGTGCGGAGCGCCTCCGTGATACAGAGGAGAGCAGTCTCAGTTGAATGACTAGTCTTGAAACCTGACTGATTTGGATCAAGAAGGTCATTCAGAGAGAGATAGCGGGAGAGCTGGCCAAGGACGGCACGTTCAAGAGTTTTGGAGAGAAAAGAAAGAAGGGATACTGGTCTGTAATTGTTGACATCGGAGGGATCGAGTGTAGGTTTTTCAGAAGGGGGTGCAACTCTCGCTCTCTTGAAGAGAAGCGGAAGGGACGTAGCCAGCAGTCAAGGGATGAGTTGATGAGCGAGGTGAGTAAGGAGAAGGTCTCCGGAAATGGTCTGGAGAAGAGAGGAGATAGGGTCATGAGCAGGTCAGAGATGTATTATATACAAGGGTTGGCCAATAGCAGGTCAGAATGTATTATACAGAGGGCCAATGCAGGTCAAGAGATGTCTATCTAGGGAGCCAATGGCAGAGATGTATTATATACAAGGGGCCAATGGCAGGTCAGAGATGTATTATATACAAAGGGTTGGCCAATAGCGGAATCAGAATGTAATATATACAAGGGGGCCAATAACAGGTCAGAATGTATTATATACAAGGGGGCCAATGCTTGAGTCAAGATGTATTATACAAGAGGCCAATAGCAGGTCAGAGATGTATTATATACAAGGGTTGGCCAATGGCAGGTCAGAAATGTATTATATACAGAGGGCCAATGGCAGGTCCAGAGATGTATTATATACAAGGGGTTGGCCAATGGCAGGTCCAGAGATGTATTATATACAAGGGGCCAATGGCAGGTCCAGAGATGTATTATATACAAGGGGTTGGCCAATGGCAGGTCCAGAGATGTATTATATACAAGGGGCCAATGGCAGGTCCAGAGATGTATTATATACAAGGGGGCCAATGGCAGGTCAGAGATGTATTATATACAAGGGGTTGGCCAATGGCAGGTTCAGAGATGTATTATATACAAGGGTTGGCCAATGGCAGGTCAGAGATGTATTATATACAAGGGGCCAATGGCAGGTCCAGAGATGTATTATATACAAGGGGCCAATGGCAGGTCAGAGATGTATTATATACAAGGGTTGGCCAATGGCAGGTCAGAGATGTATTATATACAAGGGGTTGGCCAATGGCAGGTCGAGAGATGTATTATATACAAGGGGGCCAATGGCAGGTCCAGAGATGTATTATATACAAGGGTTGGCCAATGGCAGGTCAGAGATGTATTATATACAAGGGGCCAACGGCAGGTCCAGAGATGTATTATATACAAGGGGCCAATGGCAGGTCAGAGAATGTATTATATACAAGGGGCCAATG
>NW_025760067.1:0-3957 GCF_021184085.1 Oncorhynchus gorbuscha | reverse complement strand
GATCCATAATGAGTGAAGGCGTATAGTGATGGATCCATAATGAGTGAAGGCGTATAGTGATGGATCCATAATGAGTGAAGGCGTATAGTGATGGATCCATAATGAGTGAAGGCGTATAGTGATGGATCCATAATGAGTGAAGGCGTATAGTGATGGATCCATAATGAGTGAAGGCGTATAGTGATGGATCCATAATGAGTGAAGGCGTATAGTGAAGGATCCATAATGAGTGAAGGCGTATAGTGATGGATCCATAATGAGTGAAGGCGTATAGTGATGGATCCATAATGAGTGAAGGCGTATAGTGAAGGATCCATAATGAGTGAAGGCGTATAGTGAAGGATCCATAATGAGTGAAGGCGTATAGTGAAGGATCAAATCAAATCAAATTGTATTTGTCACATACACATAGTTGTAAGATGTTGTCAAGGTATAGCGAAATGCTTGTGCTTCTAGTTCCGACGATACGTAGTAACCAGCGATAATCTAGCTAACAATTCCAAACTACTGCCTTTTGGTGTAAAGGGATAAAGAATATGTACATAAAGATATGGGCGGTGACCTGTTCGAGCGGCATGAAGCCAAGATACACGATAGATGGTACCGGTACAGTGCCTTATATGAATGATATGTAAACAAAGTGGCTGCCAGTTTCAAAATGGCTATTGACCACATGTACATAAAGATTTACAGTGAATGTTGCCAGAAATTTACAGTATATACGCGCGCTTACATATGAGATAAATAATGTGAGGTATGTAAACATTATATTAAGTAGCATTGTTTAAAGTGGCTGGTGATATATTTGACATCAATTCCCATCAATTCCTATTATTAAAGTGGCTGGAGTTGAGTCAGTGTGTTGGCAGCCACTCAATGTTAGTGGTGGCTGTTTAACAGTTGTAATTAGCTCTGGATAAGAGCGTCTGCTAAATGACTTAAATGTAATGTAAATGTAACAGCCAGGAGCTGTTTTTTCGGTCTCTCGGTCCCAGCTTTGTGCACCTGTACTGACCTCGCCTTCTGGATGATAGCGGGGGTGAACAGGCAGTGGCTCAGGTGGTTGTTGTCCTTGATGAATCTTTATGGCCTTCCTGTGACATCGGGTGGTGTAGGTGTCCTGGAGGGCAGGTAGTTTGCCCCGGTGATGCGTTGTGCAGATCTCACTACCCTCTGGGAGGCCTTTACGGTTGTGGGCGGAGCAGTTGCCGTACCAGGCCGTGATACAGCCCGACAGGATGCTCTCGGTGTGTATCTGTAGAAGTTTTGGGGAGTGCTTTTGGTGACAAGCCGAATTTCTTCAGCCTCCTGAGGTTGAAGAGGCGCTGCTGCGCCTTCTTCACGATGCTGTCTGTGTGGGTGGACTAATTTTGTTTGTCTGTGATGTATGTAGAGAACTTAAAACTTACTACCCTCTCCACTACTGTTCCATCGATGTGGATAGGGGAATTCCTCTGCTGTTTCCTGAAGTCCCACAATCATCTCCTTAGTTTTGTTGATGTTGAGTGTGAGGTTATTTTCCTGACACCACACTCCAGGGGCCTCACCTCCCTCTGCAGGCTGTCTCATGTTGAGCCTTTGGCGTAGCATCAAGCCTACCACTACTGTTGTATCGTCCATAAACTGATGAGACAGGTTGAAGCGTGGCTGGCACATAGTCGGTAGGTGAACATAGGGGAATACAGGAAGGGCTCAGAACGCACCACTTGTGGAGGGCCCCAGTGTTGAGATCAGCGGGGTGGAATGTTATTGCCTACCCTCACCACCTGGTGGCGGTCCGTCCAGAAGTCCAGTACCCGATTGCTGGGCGGGAGTCGGGGCCAGGTCACCGAGCGATGACGAGTTTGGAGGTACTACAGATTGTTAATGCTGAGCTGTAGTCGATGAATAGCATTCTCCGCAAATTATTCTTATCTTGTCCAGGTCAAGGGCAGTGTGCAGTGTGATTGAGATTGCATCGTCTGTGGACCTATTTGGGCGGTAAGCAAATTGGAGTGGGTCTAGGGTGTCAGCAGACTGGGATAGGGATTGATTGAATATGTCCGTAACCACACCAGCCAGCTGGTCTGCGTATGCTCTGAGGGCGCGGCTGGGGATGCCGTCTGGGCCTGCAGCCTTGCGAGGTTAACACGTTTAAATGTTTTACTCACCTCGGCTACAGTGAAGGAGAGTCCGCATGTTTTGTTTGCAGGCCGTGTCAGTGGCACTGTATTGTCCTCAAAGCGGGCAAAAAAGTTAGTTAGTCTGCCTGGGAGCAAGACATCCTGGTCCGTGACTGGGCTGGTTTTCTTTTTGTAATCCGTGATTGACTGTAGACCATGCCACATACCTCTTGTTTCTGAGCCGTTGAATTGCGATTCTACGTTGTCTCTATACTGACGCTTAGCTTGTTTGATTGCCTTGTGGAGGGAATAGCTACACTGTTTGTATTCTGTCATGTTTCCGGTCACCTTGCCCTGATTAAAAGCAGTGGTTCGCGCTTTCAGTTCCATGCGAATGCTGCCATCAATCCACGGTTTCTGGTTTGGGAATGTTTTAATCGTTGTTATGGGAGCGACATCTTCAACGCACGCTCTAATGAACTCGCTCACCGAATCAGCGTATTCGTCAATGTTGTTGTTTGACGCAATATGAAACATATCCCAGTCCATGTGATGGAAGCAGTCTTGGAGCGTGGAATCAGATTGGTCGGACCAGCGTTGAACAGACCTCAGCGTGGGAGCTTCATGTTTTAGCTTCTGTCTGTAGGCAGGGAGCAACAAAATGGAGTCGCGGTCAGCTTCTCCGAAAGGAGGGCGGGGAGGGCCTTATATGCATGGCGGAAGTTAGAATAGCAATGATCCAAGGTTTTACCAGCCCTGGATGCGCAATCGATATGCTGATACAATTTAGGGATTCTTGTTTTCAGATTAGCCTTGTTAAAATCCCCAGCTGCAATTAATTCAGCCTCAGGATATCTGGATTCCAGTTTGCAAAGAGTCAAATAAAGTTTGTTCAGAGCCATCGATGTGTCTGCTTGGGGGGGAATATATACGGCTGTGATTATGATCGAAGAGAATTCCCTTGGTAGATAATGGGGTCGACATTTGATTGTGAGGAATTCTAAATCAGGTGAACAGAAGGACTTGAGTTCCTGTATGTTGTTGTGACCACATCACGTCTCGTTAACCATAAAGCATACGCCTCCGGGCGCCGACAGAGATGGCCGCCTCGCTCGCGTTCCTAGGAAACTATGCAGTTTTTAGTTTTTTTTACGTGTTATTTCTTACATTGGTACCCCAGGTCATCTTAGGTTTCATTAGATACAGTCGAGAAGAACTACTGAATATAAGAGCAGCGTCAACTCACCATCAGACCCAAGAATATGACTTTCGCGAAGCGGATCCTGTGTTCTGCCTTTCACCCAGGACAATGGAATGGATCCCAGCCGGCGACCCAAAAAAACGACTTCGTAAAAGAGGGAAACGAAGCGGTCTTCTGGTCGGACTCCGGAGACGGGCACATCACGCACCACTCCCTATCATATTTCTCGCCAACGTCCAGTCTCTTGACAACAAGGTTGATGAAATCCGAGCAAGGGTAGCATTCTAGAGGGACATCAGGGACTGTAACGTTCTTTGCTTCACGGAAACATGGCTCACTCGAGAGATGCTATCGGAGTCGGTGCAGCCAGCCGGAAGGATCCATAATGAGTGAAGGTGTATAGTGAAGGATCCATAATGAGTGAAGGCGTATAGTGAAGGATCCATAATGAGTGAAGGCGTATAGTGAAGGATCCATAATGAGTGAAGGCGTATAGTGAAGGATCCATAATGAGTGAAGGCGTATAGTGAAGGATCCATAATGAGTGAAGGCGTATAGTGATGTATCCATAATGAGTGAAGGCGTATAGTGAATGATCCATAATGAGTGAAGGCGTATAGTGAAGGATCCATAATGAGTGAAGGCGTATAGTGA
>NW_025760066.1:0-3957 GCF_021184085.1 Oncorhynchus gorbuscha | reverse complement strand
ACGAGGAGAGGAAAGAGAAGAGAAGGATAAGTAGGGAGGGGGATGGCAACAGGAATAAAGGAAATGATTACTGAAAAACATGGATTAAAGTGGAAAGAAGAAGAGGAGGAGGAGGAGGAGGAGGATGAGGAGGAGGAAAGAGGAGGATGAGGAGGAGGACGAGGAGGAGGACGAGGAGGAGAGGAAAGAGAAGGATGCAAAATATAACACAGTGTAAGGATTTGCTGTAAAGAAAGTCAATAGTGGAGAAAAAAGTAGATGTTTGTTGAGTAGAAGTTAGCTGTTGGGCTGCACACTGGGGCCCATATTGACACATCCTGTTGGGCTGCACACTGGGGCCCATATTGACACATCCTGTTGGGCTGCACACTGGGGCCCATATTGACACATCCTGTTGGGCTGCACACTGGGGCCCATATTGACACATCCTGTTGGGCTGCACACTGGGGCCCATATTGACACATCCTGTTGGGCTGCACACTGGGGCCCATATTGACACATCCTGTTGGGCTGCACACTGGGGCCCATATTGACACTATTATGTTACTAGTGTTACTATTGACATCAATTAGTGTATTTTGTCGATTCAAAGAAGAAGTGATTTTACATTTTGCATATATGTGATGTTTTGGACTGTTCTCTCTCTGGCTCTCTGTGGGTATGTTGTATCCTGCTGTGATTGGGTGTAAGAATACAGAGACAGCACGGTATGTGAGTTTGATTGGCTGTTGAAAGTTTCATTCCTCTGGATAGGCACTGCACTCAGGAAACTGACCACCTGTGTGTTGATCCACATATCTCATGATAACAGGCGTACCTCTCTTCACTCCCCCTTCTCTCACTTTCCCTCTCTCCCCTCCTCCCCCCTCTCTCTCCCTCCCTCCCCGCTCTCTCCCCTCCCCTCCCTCTCCCCTCTCCCCTCCTCCCCCTCTCTCTCCCTCCCTCCCCGCTCTCTCCCTCCCCTCCCCTCCCTCTCCACTCCCCTCTCCCTCTCTCCCCTCCTCCCCCATCTCTCTCCCTCCCTCTCTCTCCCCTCCTCTCCCTCCCTCCCCTCCCCGCTCTCTCCCCTCCTCCCCCTCTCTCTCCCTCCCCCTCTCTCTCCCTTCCTGCTCTCTCCCTTCCTCCCCCTCTCTCTCCCTCCCTCCCCGCTCTCTCCCTTCCTCTCCTCTCCCCTCCCCCTCCCCCTCCCTCCCTCTCCACTCCCCTCTCCCCTCTCTCCCTCCTCCCCCATCTCTCTCCCTCCCTCTCCCTCCCCCTTCTCTCCCTCCCCTCCCTCTCTCTCCCCTCCCCTCCCCGCTCTCTCCCCCTCCCCTCCCGCTCTCTCCCCTCCTCCCCTCTCTCTCCCTCCCCACTCCTCTCCCTTCCTGCTCTCTCCCTCCCCTCCTCTCTCTCCCCTCCCCTCTCCCTCTCCCCTCTCTACCTCCCTCCCCTCCCTCTCTCTCCCCTCCCCTCTCCCTCTCCCCTCTCTACCTCCCTCCCCGCTCTCTCCCTCCCTCCCCACTCTCTCCCTTCCTGCTCTCTCCCTCCCCTCCCTCCCTCTCTCTCCCCTCCCCTCTCCCTCTCCCCTCCTCCCCCCTCCCTCCCCGCTCTCTCCCCTCCCCTCCCTCCCTCTCCCTCCCCTATCTCCTATATATTTTGCTGTATAATCCAGTCAACCCAGTGGAAACAACAAGAATGTTTTCTAAGTGAGTGGAGTCCAATCACCTTTCCACTGCATTGGGCTTTACCTATAATGGTGTTGGGTTGGGCCATAACTGCTGCACATTTGCCCTATCCGCCCTGTATTACTACATTAGTCTAATGTATGGATTCACCCAGGAACACTGAGCTCAACACTTTCCCTTTTAATGAAGAAGGAGGAAGGAGAAAAAAAGAAAATAATGACAGAGAACAAAAGAGAAGGAAGGAGAGGAAAGAGAATGAAGGAGATGGAGAGGAAGTAGAAGGAAGGAGAGGAAGAAGAAGGAATGGGAGGAAAGGAGAAGGAATGGGAGGTAAGGAGAAGGAATGGGAGGTAAGGGAGAAGGAATGGGAGGGAAGGAGAAGGAATGGGAGGAAAGGAGAAGGAATGGGAGGAAGGAGAAATGAATGGGAGGGAAGGAGAAGGAGAAGGAATGGGAGGGAAAGAGAAGGAATGGGAGGAAAGGAGAAGGAATGGGAGGGAAGGAGAAGGAGAAGGAATGGGAGGGAAAGAGAAGGAATGGGAGGGAAGGAGAAGGAGAAGGAATGGGAGGGAAAGAGAAGGAATGGGAGGGAAGGAGAAGGAGAAGAAATGGGAATAAATTGTTTTGATACAGTTGAAGTCGGAAGTTTACATTCACCTTAGCCAAATACATTTAAACTCAGTTTTTCACAATTTCTGACATTTAATCCTTGTAAGAATTCCCTGTCTTAGGTCAGTTAGGATCACCAATTTAGTTTAAGAATGTGAAATGTCAGAATAATAGTACAGAGAATTATTTATTTCAGATTTGATTTTTATCATCACATTCCCAGGTGGTCAGAAGTTTACATACACTCGATGAGAATTCGGTAGCAGCCTAACTTGGGTCAAACATTTTGGGTAGCTTTCCACAAGCTTCAACCAATAAATTGAGTGAATTTTAGCCCAATCCTCCGGACAGAGCTGGTGTAACTGAGTCAGGTTTGTAGGCCTCCTTGCTCGCACACACTTCTTTCAGTTCTGCCCACATATTTGCTATATGATTGAGGTCAGGGCTTTGTGATGGCCACTCCGATACCTTGACTTTGTTGTCCTTAAGCCATTTTAGCACAACTTTGGAGGCATGCTTGGGGTCATTGTCCATTTGGAAGATCCATTTGCGACCAAGCTTTAACTTCCTGACGGATGTCTTGAGATGTTGCTTCAATATATCCACATAATTTCCTCCTCATGATACCATTTATTTTGTGAAGTTCACCAGTCTCTCCTGCAGCAAATCACCCCCACAACATGATGCTGCCAGTCCCGTGCTTCACAGTTGGGATGTGGTTCTTCGGCTTGCAAGACTCCCCCTTTTTCCTCCATACATAACGATGGTCATTTCCAAACAGTTCAATTTTTGTTTCATCAGACCAGAGGACATTTCCCCAAAAAGTACAATCTTTGTCCCCATGTGCAGTTGCAAACCGTAGTCTGGCTTTTTATGCCGGTTTTGGAGCAGTTGCTTCTTCCTTGCTGAGCGTCCTTTCAGGTTATGTCGATATAGGACTCGTTTACTATGGATATAGATACTTGTGTATTTGTTTCTACAGCATCTTCACAAGGTCCTTTTGTTGTTGTTCTGGGATTGACTTGCACTTTTCGCACAAAAGTACGTTCATCTCCAGGAGACAGAACGCATCTCCTTCCTGAGCGGGTATGATGGCTGCATTGTCCCATGGTGTTTATACTTTCAGTATTATTGATGTCAATTAGCCTTCCGAAGCTTCTAAAGCCATGACATCATTTTCTGGAATTTTCCAAGCTGTTTAAAGGCACAATCATCTTCGTGTATTGAACTTCTGACCCACTGGAATATAGTGAATTATAAGTGAAATAATCTGTCTGTAAACAATTGTTAGAAACATTATTTGTGTCTTGCATAAAGTAGACACCCTAACCAACTTGCCAAAACTATAGTTTGTTAACAAGAAATGTGTGAGAGGTAGAAAAACAAGTTTTAATGACTCCAACCTAAGTGTATATGTAAACTAGTTTTAATGACTCCAACCTAAGTGTATGTAAACAAGTTTTAATGACTCCCAACCCTAAGTGTATGTAAACGAGTTTTAATGACTCAACTCCAAGTGTATGTAAACTAGTTTTTAATGACTCCAACCTAAGTGTATGTAAACGAGTTTTAATGACTCCAACCTAAGTGTATGTAAACTTGTTTTAATGACTCAACCTAAGTGGATGTAAACGAGTTTTAATGACTCAACACTCATGTGCATGTAAACTAGTTTTAATGACTC
>NW_025760065.1:0-3958 GCF_021184085.1 Oncorhynchus gorbuscha | reverse complement strand
AGTTCTAGGGCTGGACAGAGTGTGTGGCTGCTCTAACAGTTATAGTGCTGGATGGAGTGTGTGGCTGCTCTAACAGTTCTAGTGCTGGATGGAGTGTGTGGCTGCTCTAACAGTTATAGTGCTGGATGGAGTGTGTGGCTGCTCTAACAGTTATAGTGCTGGATGGAGTGTGTGGCTGCTCTAACAGTTCTAGTGCTGGATGGAGTGTGTGGCTGCTCTAACAGTTCTAGGGCTGGACAGAGTGTGTGGCTGCTCTAACAGTTCTAGGGCTGGACAGAGTGTGTGGCTGCTCTAACAGTTCTAGGGCTGGACAGAGTGTGTGGCTGCTCTAACAGTTCTAGGGCTGGATGGAGTGTGTGGCTGCTCTAACAGTTCTAGGGCTGGATGGAGTGTGTGGCTGCTCTAACAGTTCTAGTGCTGGACAGAGTGTGTGGCTGCTCTAACAGTTCTCGTGCTGGACAGAGTGTGTGGCTGCTCTAACAGTTCTAGGGCTGGACAGAGTGTGTGGCTGCTCTAACAGTTCTAGTGCTGGATGGAGTGTGTGGCTGCTCTAACAGTTCTAGTGCTGGATGGAGTGTGTGGCTGTTCTAACAGTTCTAGTGCTGGATGGAGTGTGTGGCTGCTCTAACAGTTCTAGTGCTGGATGGAGTGTGTGGCTGCTCTAACAGTTCTAGTGCTGGATGGAGTGTGTGGCTGTTCTAACAGTTCTAGTGCTGAATGGAGTGTGTGGCTGCTCTAACAGTTCTAGTGCTGGATGGAGTGTGTGGCTGCTCTAACAGTTCTAATGCTGGATGGAGTGTGTGGCTTCTCTAACAGTTCTAGTGCTGGATGGAGTGTGTGGCTGCTCTAACAGTTCTAGTGCTGGATGGAGTGTGTGGCTGCTCTAACAGTTCTAGTGCTGGACAGAGTGTGTGGCTGCTCTAACAGTTCTAGTGCTGGACAGAGTGTGTGGCTGCTCTAACAGTTCTAGTGCTGGATGGAGTGTGTGGCTGCTCTAATAGTTCTAATGCTGGATGGAGTGTGTGGCTGCTCTAACAGTTCTAGTGCTGGATGGAGTGTGTCGCTGCTCTAACAGTTCTAGTGCTTGATGGAGTGTGTGGCTGCTCTAACAGTTCTAGTGCTGGATGGAGTGTGTGGCTGCTCTAACAGTTCTAGTGCTGGACAGAGTGTGTGGCTGCTCTAACAGTTCTCGTGCTGGATGGAGTGTGTGGCTGCTCTAACAGTTCTAGTGCCGGATGGAGTGTGTGGCTGCTCTAACAGTTCTAGTGCTGGATGGAGTGTGTGGCTGCTCTAACAGTTCTAGTGCTGGATGGAGTGTGTGGCTGCTCTAACAGTTCTAGTGCTGGATGGAGTGTGTGGCTGCTCTAACAGTTATAGTGCTGGATGGAGTGTGTGGCTGCTCTAACAGTTCTAGTGCTGGATGGAGTGTGTGGCTGCTCTAACAGTTCTAGGGCTGGACAGAGTGTGTGGCTGCTCTAACAGTTATAGTGCTGGATGGAGTGTGTGGCTGCTCTAACAGTTCTAGTGCTTGATGGAGTGTGTGGCTGCTCTAACAGTTCTAGGGCTGGACAGAGTGTGTGGCTGCTCTAACAGTTCTAGGGCTGGACAGAGTGTGTGGCTGCTCTAACAGTTCTAGGGCTGGATGGAGTGTGTGGCTGCTCTAACAGTTCTAGTGCTGGACAGAGTGTGTGGCTGCTCTAACAGTTCTCATGCTGGACAGAGTGTGTGGCTGCTCTAACAGTTCTAGGGCTGGACAGAGTGTGTGGCTGCTCTAACAGTTCTAGTGCTGGATGGAGTGTGTGGCTGCTCTAACAGTTC
This sequence comes from Oncorhynchus gorbuscha, assembly GCF_021184085.1. Classification (NCBI taxonomy): domain Eukaryota; kingdom Metazoa; phylum Chordata; class Actinopteri; order Salmoniformes; family Salmonidae; genus Oncorhynchus; species Oncorhynchus gorbuscha. Next base: position 2,140 of record NW_025760065.1, on the reverse strand, counting down.
TAGTGCTGGATGGAGTGTGTGGCTGTTCTAACAGTTCTAGTGCTGAATGGAGTGTGTGGCTGCTCTAACAGTTCTAGTGCTGGATGGAGTGTGTGGCTGCTCTAACAGTTCTAGTGCTGGATGGAGTGTGTGGCTTCTCTAACAGTTCTAGTGCTGGATGGAGTGTGTGGCTGCTCTAACAGTTCTAGTGCTGGATGGAGTGTGTGGCTGCTCTAACAGTTCTAGTGCTGGACAGAGTGTGTGGCTGCTCTAACAGTTCTAGTGCTGGACAGAGTGTGTGGCTGCTCTAACAGTTCTAGTGCTGGATGGAGTGTGTGGCTGCTCTAATAGTTCTAATGCTGGATGGAGTGTGTGGCTGCTCTAACAGTTCTAGTGCTGGATGGAGTGTGTCGCTGCTCTAACAGTTCTAGTGCTTGATGGAGTGTGTGGCTGCTCTAACAGTTCTAGTGCTGGATGGAGTGTGTGGCTGCTCTAACAGTTCTAGTGCTTGATGGAGTGTGTGGCTGCTCTAACAGTTCTAGTGCTGGACAGAGTGTGTGGCTGCTCTAACAGTTCTCGTGCTGGATGGAGTGTGTGGCTGCTCTAACAGTTCTAGTGCCGGATGGAGTGTGTGGCTGCTCTAACAGTTCTAGTGCTGGATGGAGTGTGTGGCTGCTCTAACAGTTCTAGTGCTGGATGGAGTGTGTGGCTGCTCTAACAGTTCTAGTGCTGGATGGAGTGTGTGGCTGCTCTAACAGTTATAGTGCTGGATGGAGTGTGTGGCTGCTCTAACAGTTCTAGTGCTGGATGGAGTGTGTGGCTGCTCTAACAGTTCTAGGGCTGGACAGAGTGTGTGGCTGCTCTAACAGTTATAGTGCTGGATGGAGTGTGTGGCTGCTCTAACAGTTCTAGTGCTGGATGGAGTGTGTGGCTGCTCTAACAGTTATAGTGCTGGATGGAGTGTGTGGCTGCTCTAACAGTTATAGTGCTGGATGGAGTGTGTGGCTGCTCTAACAGTTCTAGTGCTGGATGGAGTGTGTGGCTGCTCTAACAGTTCTAGGGCTGGACAGAGTGTGTGGCTGCTCTAACAGTTATAGTGCTGGATGGAGTGTGTGGCTGCTCTAACAGTTCTAGGGCTGGACAGAGTGTGTGGCTGCTCTAACAGTTCTAGGGCTGGATGGAATGTGTGGCTGCTCTAACAGTTCTAGTGCTGGACAGAGTGTGTGGCTGCTCTAACAGTTCTCGTGCTGGACAGAGTGTGTGGCTGCTCTAACAGTTCTAGGGCTGGACAGAGTGTGTGGCTGCTCTAACAGTTCTAGTGCTGGATGGAGTGTGTGGCTGCTCTAACAGTTCTAGTGCTGGATGGAGTGTGTGGCTGTTCTAACAGTTCTAGTGCTGAATGGAGTGTGTGGCTGCTCTAACAGTTCTAGTGCTGGATGGAGTGTGTGGCTGCTCTAACAGTTCTAGTGCTGGATGGAGTGTGTGGCTTCTCTAACAGTTCTAGTGCTGGATGGAGTGTGTGGCTGCTCTAACAGTTCTAGTGCTGGATGGAGTGTGTGGCTGCTCTAACAGTTCTAGTGCTGGACAGAGTGTGTGGCTGCTCTAACAGTTCTAGTGCTGGACAGAGTGTGTGGCTGCTCTAACAGTTCTAGTGCTGGATGGAGTGTGTGGCTGCTCTAACAGTTCTAGTGCTGGATGGAGTGTGTGGCTGCTCTAACAGTTCTAGTGCTGGATGGAGTGTGTGGCTGCTCTAACAGTTCTAGTGCTGGATGGAGTGTGTGGCTGCTCTAACAGTTCTAGTGCTGGATGGAGTGTGTGGCTGCTCTAACAGTTCTAGTGCTGGATGGAGTGTGTGGCTGCTCTAACAGTTCTAGTGCTGGACAGAGTGTGTGGCTGCTCTAACAGTTCTCGTGCTGGATGGAGTGTGTGGCTGCTCTAACAGTTCTAGTGCCGGATGGAGTGTGTGGCTGCTCTAACAGTTCTAGTGCTGGATGGAGTGTGTGGCTGCTCTAACAGTTCTAGTGCTGGATGGAGTGTGTGGCTGCTCTAACAGTTCTAGTGCTGGATGGAGTGTGTGGCTGCTCTAACAGTTATAGTGCTGGATGGAGTGTGTGGCTGCTCTAACAGTTCTAGTGCTGGATGGAGTGTGTGGCTGCTCTAA
>NW_025760064.1:0-3958 GCF_021184085.1 Oncorhynchus gorbuscha | reverse complement strand
TACCATGGTCAGCAGGGTTAGTGAGGTGCTACCACGGTCAGCAGGGTTAGTGAGGGGTACCATGGTCAGCAGGGTTAGTGAGGTGTACCATGGTCAGCAGGGTTAGTGAGGTGTACCACGGTCAGCAGGGTTAGTGAGGTGTACCATGGTCAGCAGGGTTAGTGAGGGGCTCCATGGTCAGCAGTGTTAGTGAGGGTACCATGGTCAGCAGGGTTAGTGAGGGGCTCCATGGTCAGCAGGGTTAGTGAGGGGCTCCATGGTCAGCAGGGTTAGTGAGGGGCTCCACAGTCAGCAGGGTTAGTGAGGGGCTCCACGGTCAGCAGGGTTAGTGAGGGGCTCCACGGTCAGCAGGGTTAGTGAGGTGCTCCACGGTCAGCAGGGTTAGTGAGGTGCTCCATGGTCAGCAGGGTTAGTGAGGTGCTCCACGGTCAGCAGGGTTAGTGAGGGGCTCCACGGTCAGCAGGGTTAGTGAGGTGCTCCATGGTCAGCAGGGTTAGTGAGGGTACCATGGTCAGCAGGGTTAGTGGGGTGCTCCACGGTCAGCAGGGTTAGTGAGGTGCTCCATGGTCAGCAGGGTTAGTGAGGGGCTCCACGGTCAGCAGGGTTAGTGAGGGGCTCCACGGTCAGCAGGGTTAGTGAGGTGCTCCATGGTCAGCAGGTGTTAGTGAGGGTACCATGGTCAGCAGGGTTAGTGGGGTGCTCCACGGTCAGCAGGGTTAGTGGGGTGCTCCACGGTCAGCAGGGTTAGTGAGGTGCTCCATGGTCAGCAGGGTTAGTGAGGTACTCCACGGTCAGCAGGGTTAGTGAGGTGCTCCACGGTCAGCAGGGTCAGTGAGGTGCTCCACGGTCAGCAGGGTCAGTGAGGTGCTCCACGGTCAGCAGGGTTAGTGAGGTGTACCATGGTCAGCAGGGTTAGTGAGGTGCTCCACGGTCAGCAGGGTTAGTGAGGTGCTCCATGGTCAGCAGGGTTAGCTGAGGTCACTGCCGATCGGTAGCAGTAGTAGGTGTACCATGGTCAGCAGGGTTAGTGAGGTGCACCATGGTCAGCAGGGTTAGTGAGGTGCTCCATGGTCAGCAGGGTTAGTGAGGTGCTCCATGGTCAGCAGGGTTAGTGAGGGTACCATGGTCAGCAGGGTTAGTGGGGTGCTCCACGGTCAGCAGGGTTAGTGAGGTGCTCCACGGTCAGCAGGGTTAGTGAGGTGCTACCATGGTCAGCAGGGTTAGTGAGGTGTATTCCGGTCAGCAGGGTTAGTGAGGTGCACCATGGTCAGCAGGGTTAGTGAGGTGCACCATGGTCAGCAGGGTTAGTGAGGTGCTAGGTGCTGCGAATCTACTCACTCTGAGTGTGTGATGCTCCACAGCCAGCAGGGCAGCAACATTCTCCTGCAGTGAGACCACCTCCAGGAACTGACCCCACAGGGCCATGAGGAGGGAACACAGCTGGGCCAGGTTCATATTGACCAGCTCTGCCAGCTCGTCCGGGCTCTCCGCTCTCTGCTGTTGGAGAGAGGGGGACATGGATTAGCTCAGTATAGACACCAGGGGGCGCCACAAAGACAAGCTAAAACACAAACACAGGCCCTGTTCCAATTCCTCCATGTTTCCTTGAGGTCAGCACATCTCTATTTGATTTCAAATCCAATCATACTCAATGAAGAACTTTGTCCAGGAGTTTAAGTCCAGGACTTTAATCTGGGTCAGGGAGACCTGCCATAGTGCTGGAAGTGATTAGTCCACTAAGTAGACCTATCGACTTGACTATGAAAAGGGCTCAGACTGTGAGCTGATGGCAGAAACTAATATCGTACCTTGACTTGTTCACAGAGCTCAGTGAGACGGTTCTCAACGTCTAGTTCCTCTGGAGAACAAAACAAAGAGCATTAAAAAGAGGTCCTTTTTTGTTGTCAATTCCACAATCATATACAGATCTGTCAAGTCTGACAGACAGGCTGGAAAATCAACGGTATCATTAGACATAAGAGCCAATCAGATCGATGAAGAGAGACGACAGAGAGGAGCCAGAAGAGAGAGAGAGAGAGAGAGAGAGAGAGAGAGAGAGAGAGAGAGAGAGAGAGAGAGAGAGACCTGGCACCCCAAGATATGACTGTGACAGAAAATGACTAGAAGAAGAAGAGAGCCAGAGAGAGAGAGACCTGGCCCCCAGAGATATGACTGTGGCAGAAAAGGACTAGAAGAAGAAGAGAGCCAGAGAGAGAGAGACCTGGCCCCCAGAGATATGACTGTGACAGAAAAGGATTAGAAGAAGAAGAGAGCCAGAGAGAGAGAGACCTGGCCCCCAGAGATATGACTGTGACAGAAAAGGATTAGAAGAAGAAGAGAGCCAGAGAGAGAGAGACCTGGCCCCCAGAGATATGACTGTGACAGAAAAGGACAAGAAGAAGAAGAGAGCCAGAGAGAGAGAGAGGGCCTGGCCCCCAGAGATATGACTGTGACAGAAAATGGATTAGAAGAAGAAGAGAGCCAGAGAGAGAGACCTGGCTCCCAGAGATATGACTGACAGAAAATGATTAGAAGAAGAAGAGACCAGAGAGAGAGAGACCTGGCCCCAGAGATATGACTGTGACAGAAAAGGACAAGAAGAAGGCCCACCTGTGGGGATAAGGAAGTGTGTGAATAAATGACAGACAGAGGACTATGACAGGCACTGACCTCTAGGAGTTATAGTGACTGAAAGACTGAAGCATTGAAGCACACAGAAAGATTACCAGGTGTGTGGGAAAAAGAAAGGAACCAGAGGAGAAGAAACCAAGGGAAAAAGATATGAAGAAGCAGGTTGAACTGAGTGTAGAGGAAGGACGGAGGTAGGGTTCAGGTAGGGGGACATACCTATAAAGACGTGCCTTTGGTCTGGAGGAAGGGATCTTCTGAGTACTCTCTCATAAAGGACTTGCATGCTGGGCTTGGCTAGTAGGAGTGATTGGCACATATATAAGGGCATGTTTAACCTTGCTGTTGTTGTTACTATGCCCTCTAAGGTTAGAATGGATTAATAAGTACTTGATCATGTTCAGGATGAAACATATTTTTTGTGACTGTGACTAACAGTCTGTGAAGCACCAGACCACAGCTAGTTGTAGGGAGGAGAGTTGATGTTGTGACTAACAGTCTGTGAAGCACCAGACCACAGCTAGTTGTAGGGAGGAGAGTTGATACTGTGACTAGAGCTGTACAGGTTACAGAGCGATGTACTAACAGTCGAAGCACCAGACCACAGCTAGTTGTAGGGAGGAGAGTTGATGTTAGTGACTCAACAGTCTGTGAAGCACCAGACCACAGCTAGTTGTAGGGAGGAGAAGTTGATGTTGTGACTGTGACTAACAGTCTGTGAAGCACCAGAACACAGCTCAGCTGTAGGGAGGAGAGTTGATAAGTTGTGACGTGACTAACAGTCTGTGAAGCACCAGACCACAGCTAGTTGTAGGGAGGAGAGTTGATGTTAGTGACTAATAGTCTGGAAGCACCAGACCACAGCTAGTTGTAGGGAGGAGAGTTGATGTATGCTGTGACTAACAGTCTGTGAAGCACCAGACCACAGCTAGTTGTAGGGAGGAGAGTTGATGATTGTGACTAACAGTCTGTGAAGCACCAGACCACAGCTAGTTGTAGGGAGGAGAGTTGATGTTGGACTGTGACTAACAGTCTGTGAAGCACCAGACCACAGCTAGTTGTAGGGAGGAGAGTTGATGTTGTGACTAACAGTCTGTGAAGCACCAGACCACAGCTAGTTGTAGGGAGGAGAGTTGATGTTGTGGACTAACAGTCTGTGAAGCACCAGACCACAGCTAGTTGTAGGGAGGAGAGTTGATGTTGTGACTAACAGTCTGTGAAGCACCAGACCACAGCTAGTTGTAGGGAGGAGAGTTGATGTACTGTGACTAACAGTCTGTGAAGCACCAGACCACAGCTAGTTGTAGGGAGGAGAGTTGATGTTGTGACT
>NW_025760063.1:0-3958 GCF_021184085.1 Oncorhynchus gorbuscha | reverse complement strand
GGCTAGAAGACCGGTGAGAGGCAACGACTTCGGCAGAAGTCGTGACACTATGTCCAAATACCTCCTTTGTGTTCGTGGCGCTTAGTTCACAAATCCAAATTCATTATGCACGAGTACTAGGTCCAGACGAAAACTCAAAAAGTTCCATTACAGTTCGTAGAAACATGTCAAAAGATGTATAGAATTAATCTTTAGGATGTTTTTAACATAAATCTTCAATAATATTCCAACCGGACAATTCCTTTGTCTTCAGAAATGCAATGGAACACAGGTCACTCTCACGGGAGCGTTTTCAGAGTGTTTTCTATCCAACTAATAATATGCATATCTTAGCTTCTGGGCCTGAGTAGCAGGCAGTTTACTCTGGGCACCTTATTCATCCAAGCTACTCAATACTGCCCCCCAGCCATAAGAAGTTAAGTCGTTTTTGGAGTATCAGTACTTTACTTTACTATGTATATTTTTGACAACTTTTACTTTTAACTTCACTGCATTCCTAAAGAAAATAATGTACACATTTTTGCAATTACATTTACTTCTTGATACTTAAGTATATTTAAAACCAAATACTTTTAGACTTTCACTCAAGTAGTATTTTACTGGGTGACTTTCACTTTTTTTTTACTTCTATTAAGGTATCTTTACTTTTACTCAAGTATGACAATTGTGGGCTTTTTCCACCACTGCCCCTGATAAATTGAAATACATTTGCCAAAGTTATAGAATAACTGCTGTCTGTTCAATGGAAATAATGAAATAATTCAGAATAGCCTACTACACCATGAAAATGCCCGTCATTTAGCCACAGAGGACAATAGCGTCTTTTAAAAATAGACTAGCTGTGGATTGTGTGTAGCCCAATAACAATAGAGTCAGGAACATGCAGTAAATCTGTCAGTGAACAGCATGCAGACAAAACAGGCCTTTCGCAATATTTCAAATACATTTGCAGGAAAACACAGGTTGGAAACCAAATGGCTCCTGCTGAAAAGAGAAGTCTCTAATCTGTCTGCTCTAGCCTAACAAAATATTTGATGAACTTCCAAATATTGTTTTACAAAGTAAAACGAGTGACATATACAGTGTATTCGGAAAGTATTCAGACCCCTTGACTTAAAAAATAAATAAATTACGTTACATACTTATTCTAACATTTATTAAATGTTTTTTTCCTCATCAATCTAACACACAATACCACATAATATTGGGGTTGCAGGTAGCCTAGTGGTTAGAGTGTTGGGCCAGTAACCGGAAGGTTGCTAGATTGAATCCCAGAGCTGACAACTCTGTCGTTCTGCCCCTGAACAAGGCAGTTTGCCAACTGTTCCTAGGCTGTCATTGTAAATAAGAATGTGTTCTTAACTGACTTGCCTAGGTAAATAAAAACATAAAAAAATAATGACAAGGCAAAAACAGGTTTTTAGAATATTTTGCAAATTAATTACAAATATAAAATATAAATATCACATTTACATATGTATTCAAACCCTTTACTCCAGGGGTGTCAAAGTCAAATGGACGGAGGGCCAAATAAAAAATTTAGCTACAAGCCGAGGGCCGGACTGTTCGAATGTTCATTGAAAAATTTTTAAATGACGCATATAGTCTAGTGAACCTAATTGAACCTACTGAAAACCTAACAAATATATTCCAATATGATCAGATAAATAAAGCAATATTTTCTTATGGCTCTGTCAGTAATCTTTAATTTTCAACAGACACAAAAAGACAAATTTCCTTTATATAAAAATCCCCATAACATGAACATTAAATGAAAGAAACCGGGGTATTCAAGGCACCATCAGTAGCCTATATTTTCTATTTTAGCAAAAGTGGGCTAAATTTACTTCAAAGAAAAAAACAATAATAGCAATTTTCTATCATCCACTCAACTGAAATATTTTAAAATATAATTGGATTGAAATACAATAAAATAAAGTGCAAAAATCTATTAATCAAAAACAACACTTTGTTTAAGGAGAAGTAACATGCAGTGAAAACAAATATTAAACTTTAACTTTTTAAACTTGAACTGAGTAAAAACTCTAAATATGTGATTGCACAGTAATGTTCACTTGTTTGAGGTTGAGGGTGATACTTGGTGGTGTCCCATCTTTTCCACAAGTTCATCAATGTTCGCAAGGCTCTGAGCTGAGGAAATCCTCAGGGTGAGTGGAGGTGTTCAGCAGTAAGTCGACTTCTGTGTGATGTTTTGTTCAAGTTCATCAAAAGAAAACAGTTGTTCACACAGGTATGTGCTGCCAAACATAGACAACGTTTGAGCAGCCTGGATGCGCAGCTGGGGCATTGTGTCGGGAGGAAACGGGGCGAACTCCGCAGCACCCACTGCCGCATATTTTGCCCTCAGTGCATCATTGCATTGGAGGTCAATCAACTCCATTTGGAGGTTTGGTGGTGAGCTTTCCACGTCAACAGCAAATGGGTTACCGAGCAGTTCCAACCTGCTTTTTTGTGCTTCAAAGTCAGCAAATCGGGCCGAAAGTCAGCGGCAAGCATACCTATTTTATCAGCCAACTGTGCGCCGGGAACGCACTGGTAGAGAGCTTCTCTTTCATGGTCTGGCAGCTGGGAAAGTGGCTCAAATTTTCTTTCCGCATCTGCGTCTCCCACAGAGTCAGTTTGGTTTTAAATGCCTTCACTGTACTGTACATATCAGAGATGACACGATCCCGACCCTGCAGCTGCAAGTTCATTGCATTCAGATGACTCGTAATGTCACACAGAAAAGCCATTTCACACAGAAACATTTCGTCTCGGAGTTGTGTTGTGTCTTTCCCTTTGCTGTCCAAGAACAGACAAATCTCCTCACGAAGCTCGAAACATCTTTGAAGCACCTTTTCCCTGGCTTAGCCATCGCACTCTGTGATAAGGCAAATCACCATGCTCCGTTTCTAACTCCGTCAGAAATGCCTTTGAACTGGCGGTGATTCAAACCTTGGCTCTGATAAAGTTAACTGTGCGCGTGATGATGCTCATTACATGCTCCATTTTCAAGGCTTTACCGCACAACGCTTCCTGGTGTATGATACAATGATAAGCTGTCAGCTCACCTGTCGTTGCTTTCCTCTTGCATCTTTTCCCGTATCTTCGCCACCAGTCCGCTCCTGTGTCCACACATCGCAGGTGCTCCGTCGGTTGTCAAACCCACAAGTTTTTCCCAAGGCAGCTCCATCTCATTTACACATCTTGACACCTCTTCATACAAATCATGCCCCGTAGTTGTGCCATGCATAGGACGAAAGCCAAAAACTCCTCTGTCACGCTTAGGCTGGAGTCCACTCGCTGGATGAAAATTGACAACTGGGTAATGTCAGAAATGTCGGTGCTCTCATCCACAGCCAAGGAATATGCAATGAAATCTTTCCCCTTTTTCACAAGCTGCTCTTTAGATTGATGGACAACTGGTCTACTCTCTCGGCAATGGTGTTTGCTCAGACCTCGTTTTAATTCCTCTGCCTTTGTAGCCTTTGTTCCATGTCCATATTCTTGTTTTTGTCCGCTGTTTCGCTTCTATAATGTTGTCTCAGATTATACTCTTTCAGTACCGCCACACTTTCTCCACACAGAAGACACACAGGTTTTCCAGCTACCTCCGTGAACAAATACTCCGACTCCCACCTTGTTTGAAACCCCGGTTCTCAGTGTCCACCTTCCGTTTTGCCATTTTTGATGGGTATCTGAAAGTTAATTTTACTGTGATGCTGACAACTGCTGTGCCAATAAATATTGAAATGAAGCAGCCTACTGCTCGGTGCGCCACCGTTGCATTGTGGGAAATGTAGTATTGGTGCGTGTAAAAGATCTGCGGGCTGCCGGCTTGCTGCGGTCTCGCGGGCCGGTTCTAGTAACAAATCAAGATCATCCCAGGGCCGTAAAAACCTTCTCGCATGGTCGGGATGTGGCCCGCGGCCTTGACTCTGACATATGTGCTTAATCA
>NW_025760062.1:0-3958 GCF_021184085.1 Oncorhynchus gorbuscha | reverse complement strand
TGACATGTTTATTAACCAATCCCTTACTCACTAAGAGGTGAGAACGCCCCTGACATGTTTATTAACCAATCCCTTACTCACTAAGAGGTGAGAACGCCCCTGACATGTTTATTAACCAATCCCTTACTCACTAAGAGGTGAGAACGCCCCTGACATGTTTATTAACCAATCCCTTACTCACTAAGAGGTGAGAACGCCCCTGACATGTTTATTAACCAATCCCTTACTCACTAAGAGGTGAGAACGCCCCTGACACGTTTATTAACCAATCCCTTACTCACTAAGAGGTGAGAACGCCCCTGACACGTTTATTAACCAATCCCTTACTCACTAAGAGGTGAGAACGCCCCTGACATGTTTATTAACCAATCCCTTACTCACTGAAGAGGTGAGAACGCCCCTGACATGTTTATTAACCAATCCCTTACTCACTAAGAGGTGAGAACGCCCCTGACATGTTTATTAACCAATCCCTTACTCACTAAGAGGTGAGAACGCCCCTGACATGTTTATTAACCAATCCCTTACTCACTGAAGAGGTGAGAACGCCCCTGACATGTTTATTAACCAATCCCTTACTCACTAAGAGGTGAGAACGCCCCTGACATGTTTATTAACCAATCCCTTACTCACTAAGAGGTGAGAACGCCCCTGACATGTTTATTAACCAATCCCTTACTCACTAAGAGGTGAGAACGCCCCTGACATGTTTATTAACCAATCCCTTACTCACTAAGAGGTGAGAACGCCCCTGACATGTTTATTAACCAATCCCTTACTCACTAAGAGGTGAGAACGCCCCTGACATGTTTATTAACCAATCCCTTACTCACTAAGAGGTGAGAACGCCCCTGACATGTTTATTAACCAATCCCTTACTCACTAAGAGGTGAGAACGCCCCTGACTCAGCAGCAGCTGATCAGTTTGACAAAATGTGTGTTGGAGAGGCCCCGGAATCAGCAGCAGCTTGAGAAAACGTGTGTTGGAGAGACATGTGTTTTCAGCCTTCTGAGTGGGAAGAGGTGCTGCCGTGCCCTCTTCACGACTGTGTTGGTGTGTGTGGACCATGTTAAATCCTTAGGGAAGTGGACACTGAGGAACTTGAAGCTCTGTCCTTGGTCTTCTAGTGCATAACAACACCTCAGAATATCTCCAACAGTGTGCTAAAATCTCTCTTCCTCCTGTAGAACCTGCGGCGGATGGAGGGAGACACTCGAGAGGAACCAGTCATAGATCTCAACGAGCTACAGAACGCTGACTGGGTAAGAGTAACCGGAACGCAGTCCACACGTCTGTTTTTCAGAGGAAACTGAAGTTAGGTTGAAAGTACTGTATCCCTTTTTATTTATTTTTTTTAGCTTTATTTAACCAGGCAAGTCAGTTAGGAACATATTCTTATTTTCAATGACGGCCTGGGAACAGTGGGTTAACTGCCCGTGGAGAGCGGTCCACAATCCTCTCTCATATCTCTTAACACAGTACACTACATGTCCAAAAGTATGTGAACACGACTTCAAATTGGTGGATTCGGCTATTTCAGCCACACTGACAGGTGTTTAAAATTGAGCACACAGCCATAGACAAGCATTGACAGTAGAATGGCCTTACTGAAGAGCTCAGTGACTCTCAAGCTGGCACAGACATAGGATGCCACCTTTCCAGCATTGTCAGTTTGTTACATTTCTGCCCTGGTCAACTGTAAGTGCTGTTATTGTGAAGTGGAAACCTCTAGGACCAACTACAGCTCAGGTGCGGAGTGGTAGGCCACACAAGTTCACAGAATGGGACCGCAGAGTGGTAGGCCACACAAGCTCACAGAATGGGACCGCCGAGTGGTAGGCCACACAAGCTCACAGAATGGGACCGCAGAGTGGTAGGCCACACAAGCTCACAGAATGGGACCGCAGAGTGGTAGGCCACACAAGTTCACAGAATGGGACCGCCGAGTGGTAGGCCACACAAGCTCACAGAATGGGACCGCAGAGTGGTAGGCCACACAAGCTCACAGAATGGGACCGCAGAGTGGTAGGCCACACAAGCTCACAGAATGGGACCGCCGAGTGGTAGGCCACACAAGCTCACAGAATGGGACCGCAGAGTGGTAGGTCACACAAGCTCACAGAATGGGACCGCAGAGTGGTAGGTCACACAAGCTCACAGAATGGGACCGCAGAGTGGTAGGTCACACAAGCTCACAGAATGGGACCGCAGAGTGGTAGGTCACACAAGCTCACAGAATGGGACCGCAGAGTGGTAGGCCACACAAGCTCACAGAATGGGACCGCAGAGTGGTAGGCTACACAAGCTCACAGAATGGGACCGCAGAGTGGTAGGCCACACAAGCTCACAGAATGGGACCGCAGAGTGGTAGGCCACACAAGCTCACAGAATGGGACCGCTGAGTGGTAGGCCACACAAGCTCACAGAATGGGACCGCTGAGTGGTAGGCCACACAAGCTCACAGAATGGGACCGCAGAGTGGTAGGCCACACAAGCTCACAGAATGGGACCGCAGAGTGGTAGGCCACACAAGCTCACAGAATGGGACCGCAGAGTGGTAGGATACACAAGCTCACAGAATGGGACCGCAGAGTGGTAGGCCACACAAGCTCACAGAATGGGACCGCAGAGTGGTAGGCCACACAAGCTCACAGAATGGGACCGCAGAGTGGTAGGCCACACAAGCTCACAGAATGGGACCGCAGAGTGGTAGGTCACACAAGCTCACAGAATGGGACCGCAGAGTGGTAGGCCACACAAGCTCACAGAATGGGACCGCAGAGTGGTAGGTCACACAAGCTCACAGAATGGGACCGCAGAGTGGTAGGCCACACAAGCTCACAGAATGGGACCGCCGAGTGGTAGGCCACACAAGTTCACAGAATGGGACCGCCGAGTGGTAGGCCACACAAGCTCACAGAATGGGACCGCAGAGTGGTAGGCCACACAAGCTCACAGAATGGGACCGCAGAGTGGTAGGCCACACAAGTTCACAGAATGGGACCGCTGAGTGGTAGGCCACACAAGCTCACAGAATGGGACCGCAGAGTGGTAGGCCACACAAGCTCACAGAATGGGACCGCCGAGTGGTAGGCTACACAAGCTCACAGAATGGGACCGCAGAGTGGTAGGCCACACAAGCTCACAGAATGGGACCGCAGAGTGGTAGGCCACACAAGCTCACAGAATGGGACCGCTGAGTGGTAGGCCACACAAGCTCACAGAATGGGACCGCAGAGTGGTAGGCCACACAAGCTCACAGAATGGGACCGCAGAGTGGTAGGCCACACAAGCTCACAGAATGGGACCGCAGAGTGGTAGGTCACACAAGCTCACAGAATGGGACCGCAGAGTGGTAGGCCACACAAGCTCACAGAATGGGACCGCCGAGTGGTAGGCCACACAAGTTCACAGAATGGGACCGCTGAGTGGTAGGCCACACAAGCTCACAGAATGGGACCGCAGAGTGGTAGGCTACACAAGCTCACAGAATGGGACCGCAGAGTGGTAGGCCACACAAGCTCACAGAATGGGACCGCAGAGTGGTAGGCCACACAAGCTCACAGAATGGGACCGCAGAGTGGTAGGCCACACAAGCTCACAGAATGGGACCACAGAGTGGTAGGCCACACAAGCTCACAGAATGGGACCGCAGAGTGGTAGGCCACACAAGCTCACAGAATGGGACCGCAGAGTGGTAGGCCACACAAGCTCACAGAATGGGACCGCAGAGTGGTAGGCCACACAAGCTCACAGAATGGGACCGCAGAGTGGTAGGCCACACAAGCTCACAGAATGGGACCGCAGAGTGGTAGGCCACACAAGCTCACAGAATGGGACCGCAGAGTGGTAGGCCACACAAGCTCACAGAATGGGACCGCAGAGTGGTAGGCCACACAAGTTCACAGAATTGGTCCGCACGAGTGGTAGGCCACACAAGCTCACAGAATGGGACCG
>NW_025760061.1:0-3958 GCF_021184085.1 Oncorhynchus gorbuscha | reverse complement strand
TTTATTAAATTTACAATTGCAACAAATAATCTGCTCAGACCCCAACCAAGGACCATCAAAAGTCGTGCTATAAATTCACAGACAACACAAAGATTCCTTGATGCCCTTCCAGACTCCCTCTGCCTACCCAAGGACGCCAGAGGACAAAAATCAGTTAACCACCTAACTGAGGATCTCGATTTAACCTTGCGCAATACCCTAGATGCAGTTGCACCCCTAAAAACTAAAAACATTTCTCATAAGAAACTAGCTCCCTGGTACACAGAAAATACCCGAGCTCTGAAGCAGGCTTCCAGAAAATTGGAACGGAAATGTCGCCACACCCAACTGGAAGTCTTCCGACTAGCTTGGAAAGACGGTACCGTGCAGTACCGAAGAGCCCTTACTGCTGCTCGATCATCCTATTTTTCTAACTAAATCGAGGAAAATAAGAACAATCCGAAATTCCTTTTTGATACTGTCGCAAAGCTAACTAAAAAGCAGCATTCCCCAAGAGAGGATGACTTTCACTTTAGCAGTGATAAATTCATGAACTTCTTTGAGGAAAAGATTATGATTATTAGAAAGCAAATTACGGACTCCTCTTTAAACCTGCGTATTCCTCCAAACCTCAGTTGTCCTGAGTCTGCACAACTCTGCCAGGACCTAGAATCAAGAGAGACGCTCAAGTGTTTTAGTACTATATCTCTTGACACAATGATGAAAATAATCATGGCCTCTAAACCTTCAAGCTGCATACTGGACCCTATTCCAACTAAACTACTGAAAGAGCTGCTTCCTGTGCTTGGCCCTCCTATGTTGAACATAATAAACGGCTCTCTATCCACTGGATGTGTACCAAACTCACTAGAAGTGGCAGTAATAAAGCCTCTCTTGAAAAAGCCAAACCTTGACCCAGAAAATATAAAAAACTATCGGCCTATATCGAATCTTCCATTCCTCTCAAAACTTTTACAAAAGGCTGTTGCGCAGCAACTCACTGCCTTCCTGAAGACAATGTATACGAAATGCTTCAGTCTGGTTTTAGACCCCATCATAGCACTGAGATGGCACTTGTGAAGGTGGTAAATGACATTTTAATGGCATTGGACCGAGGCTCTGCATCTGTCCTCGTGCTCCTAGACCTTAGTGCTGCTTTTGATACCATCGATCACCACATTCTTTTGGAGAGATTGGAAACCCAAATTGGTCTACATGGACATGTTCTGGCCTGGTTTAGATCTTATCTGTCGGAAAGATATCTGTTTGTCTCTGTGAATGGTTTGTCCTCTGACAAATCAACTGTAAATTTCGGTGTTCCTCAAGGTTCTGTTTTAGGACCACTATTGTTTTCATTATACATTTTACCTCTTGGGGATGTTATTCGAAAACATAATGTTAACTTTCACTGCTATGCAGATGACACACAGCTGTACATTTCAATGAAACATGGTGAAGCCCCAAAATTGCCCTCGCTAGAAGCATGGGTTTCAGACATAAGGACGTGGATGGCTGCAAACTTTCTACTATTAAACTCGGACAAAACAGAGATGCTTGTTCTAGGTCCCAAGAAACAAAGAGATCTTCTGTTGAATCTGACAATCAATCTTAATGGTTATACAGTCGTCTCAAATAAAACTGTGAAGGACCTCGGCGTTACTCTGGACAATGATCACTCTTTTGAAGAACATATCAAGACCGTTTCGAGGACAGCTTTTTTCCATCTACGTAACATTGCAAAAATCAGAAACTTTCTGTCCAAAAATGATGCAGAAAAATGTATCCATGCTTTTGTCACTTCTAGGTTAGACTACTGCAATGCTCTACTTTCCGGCTACCCGGATAAAGCACTAAATAAACTTCAGATAGTGCTAAATACGGCTGCTAGAATCCTGACTAGAACCAAAAAATTTGATCATATTACTCCAGTGCTAGCCTCTCTACACTGGCTTCCTGTCAAAGCAAGGGCTGATTTCAAGGTTTTACTGCTAACCTACAAAGCATTACATGGGCTTGCTCCTACCTATCTCTCTGATTTGGTCCTGCCGTACATACCTACACGTACGCTACGGTCACAAGACGCATGAGCCTCCTAATTGTCCATAGAATTTCTAAGCAAACAGCTGGAGGCAGGGCTTTCTCCTATAGAGCTCCATTTTTATGGAACGGTCTGCCTACCCATGTCAGAGACGCAAACTCGGTCTCAACCTTTAAGTCTTTACTGAAGACTCATCTCTTCAGTGGGTCATATGATTGAGTGTAGTCTGGCCCAGGAGTGGGAAGGTGAACGGAAAGGCTCTGGAGCAACGAACCGCCCTTGCTGTCTCTGCCTGGCCAGTTCCCCTCTTTCCACTGGGATTCTCTGCCTCTAACCCTATTACAGGGGCTGAGTCACTGGCTTACTGGGGCTCTCTCATGCCGTCCCTGCAGGGGGTGCGTCACCTGAGCGGGTTGATTCACTGTTGTGGTCATCCTGTCTGGGTTGGCGCCCCCCTCTTGGGTTGTGCCGTGGCGGAGATCTTTGTGGGCTATACTCAGCCTTGTCTCAGGATGGTAAGTTGGTGGTTGAAGATATCCCTCTAGTGGTGTGGGGGCTGTGCTTTGGCAAAGTGGGTGGGGTTATATCCTTCCTGTTTGGCCCTGTCCGGGGGTGTCCTCGGATGGGGCCACAGTGTCTCCTGACCCCTCCTGTCTCAGCCTCCAGTATTTACGCTGCAGTAGTTTGTGTCGGGGGGCTAGGGTCAGTTTGTTATATCTGGAGTACTCCTCCTGTCCTATTCAGTGTCCTGTGTGAATCTAAGTGTGCGTTCTCTAATTCTATCCTTCTTTCTTTCTCTCTCTCGGAGGACCTGAGCCCTAGGACCATGCCCCAGGACTACCTGACTGTGCTGCTGCTCCAGTTTCAACTGTTCTGCCTTGTTATTATTCGACCATGCTGGTCATTTATGAACATTTGGACATCTTGGCCATGTCCTCTGTAGCTCAGTTGGTAGAGCATGGTGCTTGTAACGCCAGGGTAGTGGGTTCGATTCCCGGGACCACCCATGCGTAGAATGTATGCACACATGACTGTAAGTCGCTTTGGATAAAAGCGTCTGCTAAATGGCATATTTAAAAAAAAAAATTTTTATCTCCACCCGGCACAGCCGGAAGAGGACTGGCCAACCCACATAGCCTGGTTCCTCTCTAGGTTTCTTCCTAGGTTTTGGCCTTTCTAGGGAGTTTTTCCTAGCCACTGTGCTTCTACACCTGCATTGCTTGCTGTTTGGGGTTTTAGGCTGGGTTTCTGTACAGCATTTTGAGATATCAGCTGATGTACGAAGGGCTATATAAATAAATTTGATTGATTGAATACACTTGACCACTGCTACTTTAACTTCTGCGATGCATACAATGCCCTCCCTCGCCCTCCTTTCGGCAAATCCAACCACGACTCCATCTTGCTCCTACCGTCCTTTAGGCAGAAACTCAAACAGGATTTACCCGTGACTAGAATCATTCAACGCTGGTCTGACCAATTGGTATCCACGCTTCAAGATTATTTTGATCACGCGGACTGGGAAATGTTCCGGGCAGCCTCAGAGAATAACATTGATCTATACACTGACTCAGTGAGTGAGGTTATCAGGAAGTGCATTGGAGATGTTGTACCCACTGTGACTATTAAAACCTACCCTAACCAAAAACCATTGATGGATGGCGGCATTAACCATGGAAAGAAGTGTCATGTTTTGTCTTATTTTGTCTTGTCATTTTGCTTTTCCCTCTGTTCGTTTTCCCCCTGCTGGTCTTTTTAGGTTCGTTCCCCTCTTTCTCTCTTCCTCCCTCTCTCTCTTCTCTCTATCGCTCCGTTCCTGCTCCCAGCTGTTCCTATTCCCCTAATCAATCATTTAGTCTTCCCACACCTGTTCCCTATCTTTCCCCCTGATTAGAGTCCCTATTTCTCCCCTTGTTTTCCATTTCTGCCCTGTCGGATCCT
>NW_025760059.1:0-3962 GCF_021184085.1 Oncorhynchus gorbuscha | reverse complement strand
TTAGGTCTTATCTGTCGGAAAGATATCAGTTTGTCTCTGTGAATGGTTTGTCCTCTGACAAATCAACTGTACATTTCGGTGTTCCTCAAGGTTCTGTTTTAGGACCACTATTGTTTTCACTATATATTTTACCTCTTGGGGATGTTATTCGAAAACATAATGTAAACTTTCACTGCTATGCGGATGACACACAGCTGTACATTTCAATGAAACATGGTGAAGCACCAAAATTGCCCTCGCTAGAAGCATGTGTTTCAGACATAAGGAAGTGGATGGCTGCAAACTTTCTACTATTAAACTCGGACAAAACAGAGATGCTTGTTCTAGGTCCCAAGAAACAAAGAGATCTTCTGTTGAATCTGACAATTAATCTTAATGGTTGTACAGTCGTCTCAAATAAAACTGTGAAGGACCTCGGCGTTACTCTGACCCTGATCTCTCTTTTGAAGAACATATCAAGACCATTTCGAGGACAGCTTTTTTCCATCTACGTAACATTGCAAAAATCAGAAACTTTCTGTCCAAAAATGATGCAGAAAAATTAATCCATGCTTTTGTCACTTCTAGGTTAGACTACTGCAATGCTCTATTTTCCGGCTACCCGGATAAAGCACTAAATAAACTTCAGTTAGTGCTAAATACGGCTGCTAGAATCCTGACTAGAACCAAAAAATTTGATCATATTACTCCAGTGCTAGCCTCTCTACACTGGCTTCCTGTCAAAGCAAGGGCTGATTTCAAGGTTTTACTGCTAACCTACAAAGCATTACATGGGCTTGCTCCTACCTACCTCTCTGATTTGGTCCTGCCGTACATACCTATACGTACGCTACGGTCACAAGACGCAGGCCTCCTAATTGTCCCTAGAATTTCTAAGCAAACAGCTGGAGGCAGGGCTTTCTCCTATAGAGCTCCATTTTTATGGAACGGTCTGCCTACCCATGTCAGAGACGCAAACTCGGTCTCAACCTTTAAGTCTTTACTGAAGACTCATCTCTTCAGTGGGTCATATGATTGAGTGTAGTCTGGCCCAGGAGTGGGAAGGTGAACGGAAAGGCTCTGGAGCAACGAACCGCCCTTGCTGTCTCTGCCTGGCCGGTTCCCCTTTTTCCACTGGGATTCTCTGCCTCTAACCCTGTTACGGGGGCTGAGTCACTGGCTTGCTGGGGCTCTCTCGTGCCGTCCCTGGGGGGATGCGTCACCTGGGTGGGTTGATTCACTGTTGTGGTCGGCCTGTCTGGGTTCCCCCCCACCCCTTGGGTTGTACCGTGTCGGAGATCTTTGTGGGCTATACTCGGCCTTGTCTCAGGATGGTAAGTTGGTGGTTGAAGATTTCCTCTAGTGGTGTGGGGGCTGTGCTTTGGCAAAGTGGGTGGGGTTATATCCTTCCTGTTTGGCCCTGTCCGGGGTGTCCTCGGATGGGGCCACAGTGTCTCCTGACCCCTCCTGTCTCAGCCTCCAGTATTTATGCTGCAGTAGTTTATGTGTCGGGGGCTAGGGTCAGTTTGTTTATCTGGAGTACTTCTCCTGTCCTATTCGGTGTCCTGTGTAAATCTAAGTGTGCGTTCTCTAATTCTCTCCTTCTCTCTTTCTTTCTCTCTCTCGGAGGACCTGGAGCCCCAGAACCATGCCCCAGGACTACCTGACATGACTCTTGCTGTCCCCAGTCCACCTGGCTTATGCGTTGCTCCAGTTCTAACTGGCCTGGGCCCTAGACCATGTCCCAGGACTACCTGACATGATGACCTCTTGTTGTCCCCAGTCCACCTGGCTAAGTTCACTCCAGTTTCAACTGTTCTGCCTTACTATTATTCAACCATGCTGGTCATTTATGAACATTTGAACATCTTGGCCACGTTCTGTTATAATCTCCACTCGGCACAGCAAAGAGACTGGCCACCCCACATATGCCTCTACCTCTCTCTTTTCTTTCTCTCTCTCGGGAGGACTTGAGCCCTAGGACCGTGCCCCAGGACTACCTGACATGATGGCTCCTTGCTGTCCCCAGTCCACCTGACTGTGCTGCTGCTCCAGTTTCAACTGTTCTGCCTTATTATTATTCCCACCATGCTGGT
The DNA here is from genome assembly GCF_021184085.1 of Oncorhynchus gorbuscha. NCBI lineage: Eukaryota > Metazoa > Chordata > Actinopteri > Salmoniformes > Salmonidae > Oncorhynchus > Oncorhynchus gorbuscha. The sequence continues at coordinate 1,887 of NW_025760059.1, read as the reverse complement.
CATTTTATGAACATTTGAACATCTTGGTCATGTTCTGTTATAATCTCTACCCGCACAGCCAGAAGAGGACTGGCCACCTAACATAGCCCGGTTCCTCTCTAGGTTTCTTCAGGTTTTGGCCTTTCTAGGGAGTTTTTCCTGTAGCCACCATGCTTTACACCTGCATTGTTTGCTGTTTGGGGTTTTAGGCTGGGTTTCTGTACAGCACTTTGAGATATCAGCTGATGTACGAAGGGCTATATAAATAAATTTGATTTGATTTGCATAATCTTGATGTGATTGGCCTGACTGAAACATGGCTTAAGCCTGATGAATTTACTGTGTTAAATGAGGCCTCACCTCCTGGCTACACTAGTGACCATATCCCCGTGCATCCCAAAGGCGGAGTGTTGCTAACATTTATGATAGCAAATTTCAATTTACAAAAAAAAAAATGGCGTTTTCGTCTTTTGAGCTTCTAGTCATGAAATCTATGCAGCCTACTCAATCACTTTTTATAGCTACTGTTTACAGGCCTCCTGGGCCATATACAGCGTTTCTCACTGAGTTCCCTGAATTCCTATCAGACCTTGTAGTCATTGCAGATAATATTCTAATCTTTGGTGACTTTAATATTCACATGGAAAAGTCCACAGACCCACTCCAAAGGCTTTTGGAGCCATCATCGACTCAGTGGGTTTGTCCAACATGTCTCTGGACCCACTCACTCTCACAGTCATACGCTGGACCTAGTTTTGTCCCATGGAATAAATGTTGTGGATCTTAATGTTTTCCTCATAATCCTGGACTATCAGACCACCATTTTATTACGTTTGCAATTGCAACAAATAATCTGCTCAGACCCCAACCAAGGAACATCAAAGTCGTGCTATAAATTCACAGACAACACAAAAGATTCCTTGATGCCCTTCCAGACTCCTCTGCCTACCCAAGGACGCCAGAGGACAAAAATCCGTTAACCACCTAACTGAGGATCTCAATTTAACCTTGCGCAATACCTAGATGCAGTTGCACCCCTAAAAACTAAAAAAATGTCTCATAAGAAACTAGCTCCATGGTACACAGAAAATACCCGAGCTCTGAAGCAAGCTTCAGAAAATTGGACGGAAATGGCGCCACACCAAACTGGAAGTCTTCCGACTAGCTTGGAAGGATGGTACCGTGCAGTACCGAAGAGCCCTTACTGCTGCTCGATCGTCCTATTTTCTAACAATTGAGGAAAATAAGAACAATCCGAAATTCCTTTTTGATACTGTGGCAAAGCTAACTAAAAAGCAGCATTCCCCAAGAGGATGACTTGCACTTTAGCAGTGATAAATTCATGAACTTCTTTGAGGAAAAGATTATGATTATTAGAAAGCAAATTACGGACTCCTCTTTAAACCTGCGTATTCCTCCAAACCTCAGTTGTCCTGAGTCTGCACAACTCTGCCAGGACCTAGGATCAAGAGAGACGCTCAAGTGTTTTTAGTACTATATCTCTTGACACAATGATGAAAATAATCATGGCCTCTAAACCTTCAAGCTGTATACTGGACCCTATTCCAACTAAACTACTGAAAGAGCTGCTTCCTGTGCTTGGCCCTCTATGTTGAACATAATAAACGGCTCTCTATCCACTGGATGTGTACCAAACTCACTAAAAGTGGCAGTAATAAAGCCTCTCTTGAAAAAGCCAAACCTTGACCCAGAAAATATAAAAAACTATCGGCCTATATCGAATCTTCCATTCCTCTCAAAGATTTTAGAAAGGCTGTTGCGCAACAACTCACTGCCTTCCTGAAGACAAACAATGTATACGAAATGCTTCAGTCTGGTTTTAGACCCCATCATAGCACTGAGACGGCACTTGTGAAGGTGGTAAATGACATTTTGATGGCATCGGAC
>NW_025760058.1:0-3963 GCF_021184085.1 Oncorhynchus gorbuscha | reverse complement strand
AGATACAGGTTCTGGCTCTTACAGTCAACAGGAGTACAGGGGTTCTGGCTCTATACAGTCAACAGGGACAGGGAGATACAGGGTTCTGGCTCTTTACAGTCAACAGGAGATACAGGGTTCTGGCTCTATACAGTCAACAGGGAGATACAGGGGTTCTGGCTCTTACGGTCAACAGGGAGATACAGGGGTTCTGGCTCTATACAGTCAACAGGGAGAGATACAGGGGTTCTGGCTCTATACAGTCAACAGCAGGGAGATACAGGGGTTCTGGCTCTATACAGTCAACAGCAGGGAGATACAGGGGTTCTGGCTCTTTACAGTCAACAGGGAGATACAGGGGTTCTGGCTCTATACAGTCAACAGGGAGATACAGGGGTTCTGGCTCTATACAGTCAACAGGGAGATACAGGGGTTCTGGCTCTATACAGTCAACAGGGAGATACAGGGGTTCTGGCTCTATACAGTCAACAGGGAGATACAGGGGTTCTGGCTCTTTACAGTCAACAGGGAGATACAGGGGTTCTGGCTCTATACAGTCAACAGGGAGATACAGGGGTTCTGGCTCTATACAGTCAACAGGGAGATACAGGGGTTCTGGCTCTATACAGTCAACAGGGAGATACAGATACAGGGTTCTGGCTCTTTACAGTCAACAGAGGGAGATACAGGGGTTCTGGCTCTCCATACAGTCAACAGCAGGGAGATACAGGGGTTCTGGCTCTATACAGTCAACAGCAGGGAGATACAGGGGTTCTGGCTCTTTACAGTCAACAGGGAGATACAGGGGTTCTGGCTCTATACAGTCAACAGGGAGATACAGGGGTTCTGGCTCTATACAGTCAACAGCAGGGAGATACAGGGGTTCTGGCTCTATACAGTCAACAGGGAGATACAGGGGTTCTGGCTCTATACAGTCAACAGGGAGATACAGGGGTTCTGGCTCTATACAGTCAACAGCAGGGAGATACAGGGGTTCTGGCTCTTTACAGTCAACAGGGAGATACAGGGGTTCTGGCTCTATACAGTCAACAGGGAGATACAGGGGTTCTGGCTCTATACAGTCAACAGGGAGATACAGGGGTTCTGGCTCTATACAGTCAACAGGGAGATACAGGGGTTCTGGCTCTATACAGTCAACAGGGGAGATACAGGGGTTCTGGCTCTATACAGTCAACAGGGAGATACAGGGGTTCTGGCTCTTTACAGTCAACAGGGAGATACAGGGTTCTGGCTCTATACAGTCAACAGGGAGATACAGGGGTTCTGGCTCTATACAGTCAACAGGGAGATACAGGGGTTCTGGCTCTATACAGTCAACAGGGAGATACAGGGGTTCTGGCTCTATACAGTCAGCAGGGAGATACAGGGTTCTGGCTCTATACAGTCAACAGGGAGATACAGGGGTTCTGGCTCTATACAGTCAACAGGGGAGATACAGGGGTTCTGGCTCTATACAGTCAACAGGGAGATACAGGGGTTCTGGCTCTATACAGTCAACAGAGGGAGATACAGGGGTTCTGGCTCTATACAGTCAACAGGGAGATACAGGGTTCTGGCTCTATACAGTCAACAGGGAGATACAGGGGTTCTGGCTCTATACAGTCAACAGGGAGATACAGGGGTTCTGGCTCTATACAGTCAACAGGGAGATACAGGGGTTCTGGCTCTATACAGTCAACAGCAGGGAGATACAGGGGTTCTGGCTCTATACAGTCAACAGGGAGATACAGGGGTTCTGGCTCTATACAGTCAACAGGGAGATACAGGGGTTCTGGCTCTATACAGTCAACAGCAGGGAGATACAGGGGTTCTGGCTCTATACAGTCAACAGGGAGATACAGGGGTTCTGGCTCTATACAGTCACAGCAGGGAGATACAGGGGTTCTGGCTCTATACAGTCAACAGGGAGATACAGGGGTTCTGGCTCTATACAGTCAACAGGGAGATACAGGGGTTCTGGCTCTATACAGTCAACAGGGAGATACAGGGGTTCTGGCTCTATACAGTCAACAGGGAGATACAGGGGTTCTGGCTCTATACAGTCAACAGGGAGATACAGGGGTTCTGGCTCTATACAGTCAACAGGGAGATACAGGGGTTCTGGCTCTATACAGTCAACAGGGAGATACAGGGGTTCTGGCTCTATACAGTCAACAGGGAGATACAGGGGTTCTGGCTCTATACAGTCAACAGGGAGATACAGGGGTTCTGGCTCTATACAGTCAACAGAGGGAGATACAGGGGTTCTGGCTCTTTACAGTCAACAGGGAGATACAGGGGTTCTGGCTCTATACAGTCAACAGGGAGATACAGGGGTTCTGGCTCTATACAGTCAACAGGGAGATACAGGGGTTCTGGCTCTATACAGTCAACAGAGGGAGATACAGGGGTTCTGGCTCTATACAGTCAACAGGGAGATACAGGGGTTCTGGCTCTATACAGTCAACAGGGAGATACAGGGGTTCTGGCTCTATACAGTCAGCAGCAGGGAGATATAGGGGTTCTGGTCTCTATACAGTCAACAGGGAGATACAGGGGTTCTGGCTCTATACAGTCAACAGGGAGATACAGGGGTTCTGGCTCTATACAGTCAACAGGGAGATACAGGGGTTCTGGCTCTATACAGTCAACAGGGAGATACAGGGGTTCTGGCTCTATACAGTCAACAGGGAGATACAGGGGTTCTGGCTCTATACAGTCAACAGGGAGATACAGGGGTTCTGGCTCTATACAGTCAACAGCAGGGAGATACAGGGGTTCTGGCTCTATACAGTCAACAGGGAGATACAGGGGTTCTGGCTCTATACAGTCAACAGCAGGGAGATACAGGGGTTCTGGCTCTATACAGTCAACAGCAGGGAGATACAGGGGTTCTGGCTCTTTACAGTCAACAGGGAGATACAGGGGTTCTGGCTCTATACAGTCAACAGGGAGATACAGGGGTTCTGGCTCTATACAGTCAACAGGGAGATACAGGGGTTCTGGCTCTATACAGTCAACAGGGAGATACAGGGGTTCTGGCTCTATACAGTCAACAGGGAGATACAGGGGTTCTGGCTCTATACAGTCAACAGGGAGATACAGGGGTTCTGGCTCTATACAGTCAACAGCAGGAGATACAGGGGTTCTGGCTCTTTACAGTCAACAGGGAGATACAGGGGTTCTGGCTCTATACAGTCAACAGGGAGATACAGGGGTTCTGGCTCTATACAGTCAACAGGGAGATACAGGGGTTCTGGCTCTATACAGTCAACAGGGAGATACAGGGGTTCTGGCTCTATACAGTCAACAGGGAGATACAGGGGTTCTGGCTCTATACAGTCAACAGGGAGATACAGGGGTTCTGGCTCTATACAGTCAACAGGGAGATACAGGGGTTCTGGCTCTATACAGTCAACAGGGAGATACAGGGGTTCTGGCTCTATACAGTCAACAGGGAGATACAGGGGTTCTGGCTCTATACAGTCAACAGGGAGATACAGGGGTTCTGGCTCTATACAGTCAACAGCAGGGAGATACAGGGGTTCTGGCTCTATACAGTCAACAGGGAGATACAGGGGTTCTGGCTCTATACAGTCAACAGCAGGGAGATACAGGGGTTCTGGCTCTATACAGTCAACAGCAGGGAGATACAGGGGTTCTGGCTCTATACAGTCAACAAGGGAGATACAGGGGTTCTGGCTCTATACAGTCAACAGGGAGATACAGGGGTTCTGGCTCTATACAGTCAACAGCAGGGAGATACAGGGGTTCTGGCTCTATACAGTCAACAGGGAGATACAGGGGTTCTGGCTCTATACAGTCAACAGGGAGATACAGGGGTTCTGGCTCTATACAGTCAACAGGGAGATACAGGGGTTCTGGCTCTATACAGTCAACAGGGAGATACAGGGGTTCTGGCTCTATACAGTCAACAGGGAGATACAGGGGTTCTGGCTCTATACAGTCAACAGCAGGAGATAC
>NW_025760057.1:0-3963 GCF_021184085.1 Oncorhynchus gorbuscha | reverse complement strand
GAAGACAAAATAAGGACAAAAGAAGGACAGAAGAAAAAGGAAAAGAAAGAGGACAACATAGTGAAACAGTCAGCACTTCTATTGCAACTTGTATTTCGTCGTCCTAACGTAGTCTACACTGCTATCTGCCCAGCAGCTAGCCAGCTAGCATACGTCCACCGTCTACCGAATAGCAGCACTGTAAAAACTATTACACTCAACTGAACGACTTGATTAGTGTAGTGTTAGCTAGCTACATAGTTGTCTTTGCTGTCTTCGTATCCAAGATAATTGTGTAGTTTAGGCGTGTAGTGATTATCTTAATTTACTGAGGTTAGCTAGCCAGCTATTTGTCGTCCTTAACGTAGGAGACACTGCTAGCTAGCCAACAGCTAACCAACGTCTACTGAATAGAACTTCCGCACTCAACAACCCGGTCGCATTCAGCTCGCTCCACAGGTAGTATCACATTTTTCATTTCAATTTCATTTACAGCACAACGGTTTGATTTGTTTGATCGTAGCTAGCTACATAGCTAGCTACATAGCCGTCTGTGTATCAAAGATAATTGTTGTCGTTCTTTTAACGCAACGTAACGTAATCAACACTGCTAGCTAGCCAGCTAGCCCCAGAATAGCAGCACTGTAGAAACTATTACACTCAACGGAACAACTTGATTAGTGTAGTGTCAACAACGCAGCCACTGCCAGCTAGCCTACAAAGTCAACAACGCAGCCACTGCCAGCTAGCCTACTTCAGCAGTACTGTATCATTTTAATCATTTTAGTCAATAAGATTCTTGCTACGTAAGCTTAACTTTCTGAACATTTGAGACGTGTAGTCCACTTGTCATTCCAATCTCCTTGCATTAGCGTAGCCTCTTCTGTAGCCTGTCAACTATGTGTCTGTCTATCCCTGTTCTCTCCTCTCTGCACAGACCATACAAACGCTCCACACCGCGTGGCCGTGCCACCCTAATCTGGTGATCCCAGCGCGCACGACCCACGTGGAGTTCCAGGTCTCCGGTAGCCTCTGGAACTGCCGATCTGCAGCCAACAAGGCAGAGTTCATCTCAGCCTATGCCTCCCTCCAGTCCCTCGACTTCTTGGCACTGACAGAAACATGGATCACCACAGATAACACTGCTACTCCTACTGCTCTCTCTTCGTCCGCCCACGTGTTCTCGCACCCCGAGAGCTTCTGGTCAGCGGGGTGGTGGCATCGGGATCCTTATCTCTCCCAAGTGGTCATTCTCTCTTTCTCCCCTTACCCATCTGTCTATCGCCTCCTTTGAATTTCATGCTGTCACAGTTACCAGCCCTTTCAAGCTTAACATCCTTATCATTTATCGCCCTCCAGGTCCCCTCGGAGAGTTCATCAATGAGCTTGATGCCTTGATAAGCTCCTTTCCTGAGGATGGCTCACCTCTCACAGTTCTGGGCGACTTTAACCTCCCCACGTCTACCTTTGACTCATTCCTCTCTGCCTCCTTCTTTCCACTCCTCTCCTCTTTTGACCTCACCCTCTCACCTTCCCCCCCTACTCACAAGGCAGGCAATACGCTCGACCTCATCTTTACTAGATGCTGTTTTTCCACTAACCTCATTGCAACTCCCCTCCAAGTCTCCGACCACTACCTTGTATCCTTTTCCCTCTCGCTCTCATCCAACACTTCCCACACTGCCCCTACTCGGATGGTATCGCGCCGTCCCAACCTTCGCTCTCTCTCCCCCGCTACTCTCTCCTCTTCCATTCTATCATCTCTTCCCTCTGCTCAAACCTTCTCCAACCTATCTCCTGATTCTGCCTCCTCAACCCTCCTCTCTTCCCTTTCTGCATCCTTTGACTCTCTATGTCCCCTATCTTCCAGGCCGGCTCGGTCCTCCCCTCCCGCTCCGTGGCTTGACGACTCATTGCGAGCTCACAGAACAGGGCTCCGGGCAGCCGAGCGGAAATGGAGGAAAACTCGCCTCCCTGCGGACCTGGCATCCTTTCACTCCCTCCTCTCTACATTTTCCTCCTCTGTCTCTGCTGCTAAAGCCACTTTCTACCACTCTAAATTCCAAGCATCTGCCTCTAACCCTAGGAAGCTCTTTGCCACCTTCTCCTCCCTCCTGAATCCTCCTCCCCCTCCCCCCTCCTCCCTCTCTGCAGATGACTTCGTCAACCATTTTGAAAAGAAGGTCGACGACATCCGATCCTCGTTTGCTAAGTCAAACGACACCGCTGGTTCTGCTCACAGTGCCCTACCCTGTGCTCTGACCTCTTTCTCCCCTCTCTCTCCAGATGAAATCTCGCGTCTTGTGACGGCCGGCCGCCCAACAACCTGCCCGCTTGACCCTATCCCCTCCTCTCTTCTCCAGACCATTTCCGGAGACCTTCTCCCTTACCTCACCTCGCTCATCAACTTATCCCTGACCGCTGGCTACGTCCCTTCCGTCTTCAAGAGAGCGAGAGTTGCACCCCTTCTGAAAAAACCTACACTCGATCCCTCCGATGTCAACAACTACAGACCAGTATCCCTTCTTTCTTTTCTCTCCAAAACTCTTGAACGTGCCGTCCTTGGTCAGCTCTCCCGCTATCTCTCTCAGAATGACCTTCTTGATCCAAATCAGTCAGGTTTCAAGACTAGTCATTCAACTGAGACTGCTCTTCTCTGTATCACGGAGGCGCTCCGCACCGCTAAAGCTAACTCTCTCTCCTCTGCTCTCATCCTTCTAGACCTATCGGCTGCCTTCGATACTGTGAACCATCAGATACTCCTCTCCACCCTCTCCGAGTTGGGCATCTCCGGCGTGGCCCACGCTTGGATTGCGTCCTACCTGACAGGTCGCTCCTACCAGGTGGCGTGGCGAGAATCTGTCTCCTCACCATGCGCTCTCACCACTGGTGTCCCCCAGGGCTCTGTTCTAGGCCCTCTCCTATTCTCGCTATACACCAAGTCACTTGGCTCTGTCATAACCTCACATGGTCTCTCCTATCATTGCTATGCAGACGACACACAATTAATCTTCTCCTTTCCCCCTTCTGATGACCAGGTGGCGAATCGCATCTCTGCATGTCTGGCAGGCATATCAGTGTGGATGACGGATCACCACCTCAAGCTGAACTTCGGCAAGACGGAGCTGCTCTTCCTCCCGGGGAAGGACTGCCCGTTCCATGATCTCGCCATCACGGTTGACAACTCCATTGTGTCCTCCTCCCAGAGCGCTAAGAACCTTGGCGTGATCCTGGACAACACCCTGTCGTTCTCAACTAACATCAAGGCGGTGGCCCGTTCCTGTAGGTTCATGCTCTACAACATCCGCAGAGTACGACCCTGCCTCACACAGGAAGCGGCACAGGTCCTAATCCAGGCACTTGTCATCTCCCGTCTGGATTACTGCAACTCGCTGTTGGCTGGGCTCCCTGCCTGTGCCATTAAACCCCTACAACTCATCAGAACGCCGCAGCCCGTCTGGTGTTCAACCTTCCCAAGTTCTCTCACGTCACCCCGCTCCTCCGCTCTCTCCACTGGCTTCCAGTTGAAGCTCGCATCCGCTACAAGACCATGGTGCTTGCCTACGGAGCTGTGAGGGGAACGGCACCTCAGTACCTCCAGGCTCTGATCAGGCCCTACACCCAAATAAGGGCACTGCGTTCATCCACCTCTGGCCTGCTCGCCTCCCTACCATTGAGGAAGTACAGTTCCCGCTCAGCCCAGTCAAAACTGTTCGCTGCTCTGGCTCCCCAATGGTGGAACAAACTCCCTCACGACGCCAGGACAGCGGAGTCAATCACCACCTTCCGGAGACACCTGAAACCCCACCTCTTTAAGGAATACCTAGGATAGGATAAAGTAATCCTTCTCACCCCCCTTAAAATATGTAGATGCACTATTGTAAAGTGGCTGTTCCACTGGATGTCATAAGGTGAATGCACCAATTTGTAAGTCGCTCTGGATAAGAGCGTCTGCTAAATGACTTAAATGTAAATGTAAATGTA
>NW_025760056.1:0-3965 GCF_021184085.1 Oncorhynchus gorbuscha | reverse complement strand
AACAGTAAGTAGTACATATTATTTTTACCTTATTATCAACAGTAGGTAATTCACTTATTATTTTACCTTATTATCAACAGTAAGTAATTACTATTATTTTACCTTATTATCAACAGTAAGTAATTCATATTATTTTACCTTATTGATCAACAGTAAGTAATTACTATTATTTTACCTTATTATCAACAGTAGGTAATTCATATTATTTTACCTTATTATCAACAGTAAGTAATTACTATTATTTTACCTTATTATCAACAGTAAGTAATTACTATTATTTTACCTTATTATCAACAGTAAGTAATTACTATTATTTTACCTTATTATCAACAGTAAGTAATTACTATTATTTTACCTTATTATCAACAGTAAGTAATTCATATTATTTTACCTTATTATCAACAGTAAGTAATTCATATTATTTTAGGTTATTATCAACAGTAAGTAATTCATATTATTTTAGGTTATTATCAACAGTAAGTAATTCATATTATTTTAGGTTATTATCAACAGTAAGTAATTCATATTGTTACCTTATTAACTACTTTTTCTCACATTGATCTCAACGGTTCTTGTCCTTCTCCTCCTCCTTGTATTAAGGTCTGTCTCCTTACTCAGCCCTCCACTGTTCAGTGTGTTCTTTCTCTTCCTCCACTAACTGATGTGCTGTGGCGCATTGATTGATTGATTGGCTGGTTGATTGATTGATTGATTGGCTGGTTGATTGATTGGCTGATTGATTGGCTAGTTGATTGATTGGCTGATTGATTGATTGATTGGCTGATTGATTGATTGATTGGCTGATTGATTGATTGATTGGCTAGTTGATTGATTGATTGGCTGATTGATTGATTGGCTGGTTGATTGATTGATTGGCTTATTGATTGATTGATTGGCTGGTTGATTGATTGATTGGCTGGTTGATTGATTGGCTGATTGATTGATTGATTGGCTGATTGGCTAGTTGATTGATTGGCTGGTTGATTGATTGGCTGGTTGATTGATTGGTTGATTGATTGATTGGCTGGTTGATTGATTGATTGGCTGATTGATTGGCTAGTTGATTGATTGATCGATGGTTGATTATTGATTGGCTGATTGATTGGCTGATTGGCTAGTTGATTGATTGATTGGCTGGTTGATTGATTGGCTTATTGATTGATTGATTGATTGGCTGATTGGCTAGTTGATTGATTGGCTGGTTGATTGATTGGCTGGTTGATTGATTGGTTGATTGCTTGATTGGCTGATTGATTGGTTGGTTGATTGGCTGATTGATTGATTGGCTGTGTTTCTGTTGTGTGTTTCACAGCGCCTTGGCCCGTCAGCTGAGATGGTAATGATGGACAGGATGTTTATTCAGGAGGAGAAGATCTCTCTTGGACAGGACCGCATCCTCGCCAGGGACAGACCTGGTAATACTATACAGTGTGTATATATGTATGTGTGTGTGGGTGTGTGTGCGTGTGCGCGTCGCAGTTGAAGTCAGAAGTTTACATACACTTTAGCCAAATGTGAAAGAGTTTAAATGCAATTCCTGACATTTAATCCGAGTAAAAATTCCCTGTTTTAGGTCAGTTAGGGTCACCACTTTATTTTAAGAATGTGAAATGTCAGAATAATAGTAGAGAGAATGATTTATTTCAGCTTTTATTGCTTTCATTACATTCCCAGTGGGTTAAAGTTTACATACACTCAATTAGTATTTGGTAGCATTGCCTTTAAATTGTTTAACTTGGGTCAAGCGTTTTGGGTAGCCTTCCACAAGCTTCCCACAATAAGTTGGGTGAATTCTGGCCCATTCCTCCTGACAGAGCTGGTGGAACAGAGTCAGGTTTGTAGGCCTCCTTGCTCGCACATGCTTTTTCAGTTCTGAGATATGTAGATATATAGATATATATAATATATATATGTAGATATGTAGATATATAGATATGTAGAAATGTACAGTGCCTTGCGAAAGTATTCGGCCCCCTTGAACTTTGCGACCTTTTGCCACATTTCAGGCTTCAAACATAAAGATATAAAACTATATTTTTTTGTGAAGAATCAACAAGTGGGACACAATCATGAAGTGGAACGACATTTATTGGATATTTCAAACTTTTTTAACAAATCAAAAACTGAAAAATTGGGTGTGCAAAATTATTCAGCCCCTTTACTTTCAGTGCAGCAAACTCTCTCCAGAAGTTCAGTGAGGATCTCTGAACGATCCAATGTTGACCTAAATGACTGTATATGTAGATGTAGATATAGATATGTAGATATATAGATAGATATATATAGATAGATATATATATATATATACAGGTATATCTATATGTAGATATGTAGATGTAGATATGTAGATATGAATGGATGGATTTACACTGTTGATATGTAGATATAGATATGTAGATATGACTGGATGGATTTACACTGCGTGTCCTATCTATATGTAGATATGTAGATATAGATATGTAGATATAGATATGTAGATATGAATGGATGGATTTACACTGCGTGGATATGTAGATATAGATATGTAGATGTAGATATGGATGGATGGATTTACACTGCGTGTCCTATCTATATGTAGATATGTAGATATAGATATGTAGATATGAATGGATGGATTTACACTGCGTGGATATGTAGATATAGATATGTAGATGTAGATATGGATGGATGGATTTACACTGCGTGTCCTATCTATATGTAGATATGTAGATATAGATATGTAGATATGAATGGATGGATTTACACTGCGTAGATATGTAGATATAGATATGTAGATATAGATATATAGATATAGATATGAATGGATGGATATACACTGCGTGGATATGTAGATATAGATATGTAGATATAGATATGAATGGATGGATTTACACTGCGTGTCCTATCTATATGTAGATATGTAGATGTAGATATGAATGGGTGGATATACACTGCGTGGATATGTAGATATAGATATGTAGATATAGATATGAATGGATGGATTTACACTGCGTGTCCTATCTATATGTAGATATAGACATGTAGATATAGACATGTAGATATAGACATGTAGATATAGACATGTAGATATAGACATGTAGATATAGACATGTAGATATAGACATGTAGATATGTAGATATAGATATGTAGATATACACTGCGTGGATATGTAGATATAGATATGTAGATATAGATATGGATGGATATACACTGCGTGTCCTATCTATATGTAGATATGTAGATATGAATGGGTGGATATGTAGATATAGATATGTAGATATAGATATGAATGGATGGATTTACACTGCGTGGATATGTAGATATAGATATGTAGATATAGATATGAATGGATGGATTTACACTGCGTGTATGTGTAGATATAGATATGTAGATATAGATATGTAGATATAGATATGTAGATATAGATATGTAGATATAGATATGAATGGATGGATTTACACTGCGTGGATATGTAGATATAGATATGAATGGATGGATATGTAGATATAGATATGTAGATATAGATATGTAGATATAGATATGTAGATATAGATATGTAGATATAGATATGAATGGGTGGATATGTAGATATAGATATAGATATGTAGATATAGATATGAATGGATGGATATACACTGTGTGTCCTATCTATATGTAGATATGTAGATATAGATATGTAGATATAGATATGTAGATATAGATATGTAGATATAGATATGAATGGATGGATATACACTGCGTGGATATGTAGATATAGATATGTAGATATAGATATGAATGGATGGATATACACTGTGTGTCCTATCTATATGTAGATATGTAGATATAGATATGTAGATATAGATATGAATGGATGGATATACACTGTGTGGATATGTAGATATAGATATGTAGATGTAGATATGTAGATGTAGATATGTAGATGTAGATATGTAGATGTAGATATGAATGGATGGATTTACACTGCGTGGATATGTAGATATAG
>NW_025760055.1:0-3966 GCF_021184085.1 Oncorhynchus gorbuscha | reverse complement strand
TATAGAGCCTCATCTGGGAGGAGGAGAGAGACACACACCGATATAGAGCCTCATCTGGTAGGAGGAGAGAGAGAGAGGAGGAGAGAGAGACATCTGGTAGGAGGAGAGAGAGAGACACACTGATATAGAGCCTCATCTGGGGAGGAGAGAGAGAGACACACACTGATATAGAGCCTCATCTGGGAGGAGGAGAGAGAGAGACACACACTGATATAGAGCCTCATCTGGGAGGAGGAGGAGAGAGACACACACTGATATAGAGCCTCATCTGGGAGGAGGAGAGAGAGAGAGACACACACTGATATAGAGCCTCATCTGGGAGGAGAGAGAGAGACACACACCGATATAGAGCCTCATCTGGGAGGAGAGAGAGAGACACACACTGATATAGAGCCTCATCTGGGAGGAGAGAAAGAGAGAGACACACACGATATAGAGCCTCATCTGGGAGGAGAGAGAGAGACACACACTGATATAGAGCCTCATCTGGGAGGAGAGGGAGAGAGACACACTGATATAGAGCCTCATCTGGGAGGAGGAGAGAGAGAGAGACACACTGATATAGAGCCTCATCTGGGAGGAGAGAGACATCACACACGATATAGAGCCTCATCTGGGAGGAGGAGAGAGACACACCGATATAGAGCCTCATCTGGGAGGAGGAGAGAGACACACACCGATATAGAGCCTCATCTGGGAGGAGGAGAGAGACACACTGATATAGAGCCTCATCTGGGAGGAGGAGAGAGAGACACACCGATATAGAGCCTCATCTGGGAGGAGGAGAGAGACACACTGATATAGAGCCTCATCTGGTAGGAGGAGAGAGAGAGACACACACCGATATAGAGCCTCATCTGGGAGGAGGAGAGAGAGACACACACACCGATATAGAGCCTCATCTGGTAGGAGGAGAGAGAGACACACACACTGATATAGAGCCTCATCTGGGAGGAGAGAGAGACACACACACTGATATAGAGCCTCATCTGGGAGGAGGAGAGAGAGACACACACACCGATATAGAGCCTCATCTGGTAGGAGGAGAGAGAGACACACACACTGATATAGAGCCTCATCTGGGAGGAGAGAGAGACACACACACTAATATAGAGCCTCATCTGGGAGGAGAGAGAGACACACACACTGATATAGAGCCTCATCTGGGAGGAGAGAGACACACACACTGATATAGAGCCTCATCTGGGAGGAGGAGAGAGAGACACACACACCGATATAGAGCCTCATCTGGTAGGAGGAGAGAGAGACACACACACTGATATAGAGCCTCATCTGGGAGGAGGAGAGAGACACACACCGATATAGAGCCTCATCTGGGAGGAGGAGAGAGACACACACCGATATAGAGCCTCATCTGGGAGGAGGAGAGAGACACACACCGATATAGAGCCTCATCTGGGAGGAGGAGAGAGACACACACCGATATAGAGCCTCATCTGGGAGGAGAGAGAGACACACACCGATATAGAGCCTCATCTGGGAGGAGGAGAGAGACACACACCGATATAGAGCCTCATCTGGGAGGAGGAGAGAGACACACACCGATATAGAGCCTCATCTGGGAGGAGGAGAGACACACACCGATATAGAGCCTCATCTGGGAGGAGGAGAGAGACTGGGAGGAGAGAGAGAGAGACACACCGATATAGAGCCTCATCTGGTAGGAGGAGAGAGAGAGACACACACTGATATAGAGCCTCATCTGGGAGGAGGAGAGAGAGAGACACACACTGATATAGAGCCTCATCTGGGAGGAGGAGAGAGAGAGACACACACTGATATAGAGCCTCATCTGGGAGGAGAGAGAGAGACACACTGGGACTGATATAGAGCCTCATCTGGGAGGAGGAGAGAGACACACACTGATATAGAGCCTCATCTGGAAGGAGGAGAGAGACACACACTGATATAGAGCCTCATCTGGAAGGAGGAGAGAGAGAGAGCACACACACTGATATAGAGCCTCATCTGGGAGGAGGAGAGAGACACACTGATATAGAGCCTCATCTGGGAGGAGGAGAGAGACACACACTGATATAGAGCCTCATCTGGGAGGAGGAGAGAGACACACACTGATATAGAGCCTCATCTGGGAGGAGGAGAGAGAGACACACTGATATAGAGCCTCATCTGGGAGGAGGAGAGAGACACACACTGATATAGAGCCTCATCTGGAAGGAGGAGAGAGAGAGAGAGAGACACACACTGATATAGAGCCTCATCTGGGAGGAGGAGAGAGACACACACTGATATAGAGCCTCATCTGGGAGGAGGAGAGAGAGCCTCATCACACACTGATATAGAGCCTCATCTGAGGAGAGAGAGAGACACACACTGATATAGAGCCTCATCTGGGAGGAGGAGAGAGAGACACACACTGATATAGAGCCTCATCTGGGAGGAGGAGAGAGAGAGCCTCATCTGGGAGGAGGACACTGATATAGAGCCTCATCTGGGAGGAGGAGAGAGAGACACACACTGATATAGAGCCTCATCTGGGAGGAGAGAGAGAGACACACACTGATATAGAGCCTCATCTGGGAGGAGGAGAGAGAGACACACCGATATAGAGCCTCATCTGGGAGGAGGAGAGAGAGAGACACACACTGATATAGAGCCTCATCTGGGAGGAGGAGAGAGAGAGGGAGAGACACACACTGATATAGAGCCTCATCTGGGAGGAGGAGAGAGAGAGAGACACACACCGATATAGAGCCTCATCTGGGAGGAGAGAGAGAGACACACACTGATATAGAGCCTCATCTGGGAGGAGAGAAAGAGAGAGACACACACCGATATAGAGCCTCATCTGGGAGGAGAGAGAGAGACACACACTGATATAGAGCCTCATCTGGGAGGAGAGAGAGAGAGACACACTGATATAGAGCCTCATCTGGGAGGAGGAGAGAGAGCCTCATCTGGGAGGAGAGAGAGACACACTGATATAGAGCCTCATCTGGGAGGAGAAGAGAGAGACACACCGATATAGAGCCTCATCTGGGAGGAGGAGAGAGACACACCGATATAGAGCCTCATCTGGGAGGAGAGAGACACACTGAGAGCATCACACCACACTGATATAGAGCCTCATCTGGGAGGAGGAGGAGAGAGACACACTGATATAGAGTCTCATCTGGGAGGAGGAGAGAGAGACACACCGATATAGAGCCTCATCTGGGAGGAGGAGAGAGACACACTGATATAGAGCCTCATCTGGTAGGAGGAGAGAGAGAGACACACACCGATATAGAGCCTCATCTGGGAGGAGGAGAGAGAGACACACACACCGATATAGAGCCTCATCTGGTAGGAGGAGAGAGAGACACACACACTGATATAGAGCCTCATCTGGGAGGAGAGAGAGACACACACACTGATATAGAGCCTCATCTGGGAGGAGGAGAGAGAGACACACACACCGATATAGAGCCTCATCTGGTAGGAGGAGAGAGAGACACACACACACTGATATAGAGCCTCATCTGGGAGGAGAGAGAGACACACACACTGATATAGAGCCTCATCTGGGAGGAGAGAGAGACACACACACTGATATAGAGCCTCATCTGGGAGGAGAGAGACACACACACTGATATAGAGCCTCATCTGGTAGGAGGAGAGAGAGACACACACACTGATATAGAGCCTCATCTGGGAGGAGGGAGGAGAGAGACACACACACTGATATAGAGCCTCATCTGGGAGGAGGAGAGAGACACACACCGATATAGAGCCTCATCTGGGAGGAGGAGAGAGACACACACCGATATAGAGCCTCATCTGGGAGGAGGAGAGAGACACACACCGATATAGAGCCTCATCTGGGAGGAGGAGAGAGACACACACACTGATATAGAGCACAGGAGGAGAGAGACACCGATATAGAGCCTCATCTGGGAGGAGAGAGAGACACACACCGATATAGAGCCTCATCTGGGAGGAGGA
>NW_025760053.1:0-3967 GCF_021184085.1 Oncorhynchus gorbuscha | reverse complement strand
GTCCCTTTTTGGTCAGTGTCAGAGGAGGAAGGGAGGGCCTGACCATCAGATGGATGACAGTCCCTTTTTGGTCAGTGTCAGAGGAGGAAGGGGAGGGCCTGACCATCAGATGGATGACAGTCCCTTTTTGGTCAGAGTCCAGAGGAGGAAGGGGAGGGCCTGACCATCAGATGGATGACAGTCCCTTTTGGTCAGAGTCAGAGGAGGAAGGGGAGGGCCTGACCATCAGATGGATGACAGTCCCTTTTTGGTCAGTGTCAGAGGAGGAAGGGGAGGGCCTGACCATCAGATGGATGACAGTCCCTTTCTGGTCCAGTGTCAGAGGAGGAAGGGGAGGGCCTGACCATCAGATGGATGACAGTCCCTTTTGGTCAGTGTCAGAGGAGGAAGGGGAGGGCCTGACCATCAGATGGATGACAGTCCCTTTTTGGTCAGTGTCAGAGGAGGAAGGGGAGGGCCTGACCATCAGATGGATGACAGTCCCTTTTTGCATCAGTGTCAGAGGAGAAGGGAGGGCCTGACCATCAGATGAGATGACGATCCCTTTTGGTCAGAGTCAGAGGAGGAAGGGGAGGGCCTGACCATCAGATGGATGACAGTCCCTTTTGGTCAGTGTCAGAGGAGGAAGGGGAGGGCCTGACCATCAGATGGATGACAGTCCCTTTTGGTCAGTGTCAGAGGAGGAAGGGGAGGGCCTGACCATCAGATGGATGACAGGTCCCTTTTGGTCAGTGTCAGAGGAGGAAGGGGAGGGCCTGACCATCAGATGGATGACAGTCCCTTTTGGTCAGTGTCAGAGGAGGAAGGGGAGGGCCTGACCATCAGATGGATGACAGTCCCTTTTTGGTCAGTGTCAGAGGAGGAAGGGGAGGGCCTGACCATCAGATGGATGACAGTCCCTTTTTGGTCAGTGTCAGAGGAGGAAGGGGAGGGCCTGACCATCAGATGGATGACAGTCCCTTTTTGGTCAGTGTCAGAGGAGGAAGGGGAGGGCCTGACCATCAGATGGATGACAGTCCCTTTTTGGTCAGTGTCAGAGGAGGAAGGGGAGAGCCTGACCATCAGATGGATGACAGTGTCCCTTTTTGGTCAGTGTCAGAGGAGGAAGGGGAGAGCCTGACCATCAGATGGATGACAGTGTCCCTTTTTGGTCAGTGTCAGAGGAGGAAGGGGAGAGCCTGACCATCAGATGCAGGTACCATCAACCCAGGATTTTTATTTTATTTTTATGTATGTTGTGCCTCACAAGTAATACAACAGCTGATCTATTACCGGTGTGATCATATAGCCTACACCATGTTGAAATAAATGATCTGAAAGAACATTGCATGTAATGTATTGGGCCTATAGCCTACAGCAACCTCATTACAACATTACTGTTTTGAATAGGTTCATGTTACATAGGCTAACGGTTTTTAAAGTCACGTTAACAAAAAAACGTCCTAAATCGCCCCAGGTTTTCCGTGTTTAACATAATCCTATAAAACTACGGGTTGAACCTTTTACTACAGAGATAAGTATAGACAAGATGCATCAATTGACAGCTCAATCTACAGTGGGAGACATCAGCTAAGGTACCCCTGTAAATAAATGGAGACCTTTTCTCAAATGTGTATTTTCAATTGTCTTTTTTCTTCTCATGCACATAGACCCTGAACACTGAGGAAATGTCTCTTTAGGATTCCATCTACACACTTCCTCTTCTCCATCTACACACGTCCTCTTCTCCATCTACACACGTCCCGTTCTCCATCTACATACGTCCTCTTCTCCATCTACACACGTCCTCTTCTCCATCTACACACGTCCTCTTCTCCATCTACACACGTCCTCTTCTCCATCTACACACGTCCCGTTCTCCATCTCCACACGTCCTCTTCTCCATCTACACACGTCCCGTTCTCCATCTACACACGTCCCGTTCTCCATCTACACACGTCCCGTTCTCCATCTCCACACGTCCTCTTCTCCATCTACACACGTCCCGTTCTCCACCTACACACTTCCTCTTCTCCATCTCCACACGTCCCGTTCTCCATCTACACACGTCCCGTTCTCCATCTCCACACGTCCTCTTCTCCATCTACACACGTCCCGTTCTCCATCTACACACGTCCCGTTCTCCATCTCCACACGTCCCGTTCTCCATCTACACACGTCCCGTTCTCCATCTACACACGTCCCGTTCTCAATCTACACACGTCCCGTTCTCCATCTACACACGTCCCGTTCTCCATCTCCACACGTCCCGTTCTCCATCTACACACGTCCCGTTCTCCATCTCCACACGTCCCGTTCTCCACCTACACACGTCCTCTTCTCCATCTACACACGTCCCGTTCTCCATCTCCACACGTCCTCTTCTCAATCTACACACGTCCCGTTCTCCATCTCCACACGTCCTCTTCTCAATCTACACACGTCCCGTTCTCCATCTACACACGTCCTCTTCTCCATCTACACACGTCCTCTTCTCCATCTACACACATCCTCTTCTCCATCTACACACGTCCTCTTCTCCATCTACACACGTCCCGTTCTCCATCTCCACACGTCCTCTTCTCCATCTACACACGTCCTGTTCTCCATCTCGTCTCAACAGTCTGACATTCCAAACACCCGCAGATGTATCGAAAAGCTGGTAAATGACGGCGAGCTCCCACTCAGAGCTTCAGAAAAAGAAAGCATCTAGTCAAACACGGTTGACTTGTTATTTTCCAGAGGGCACTCCAAAAACAAATAGTTTCCCAGAGAGCCACGGCTGGTGCCTAATGGGGTGCCGTGTGGTAACCTTTAACAAATGATTCTGTTCATTGTTTTTACCCAATGTTTCCGCGGCCTCTGTCTTCAAAGGTCAAAAGACGTGGCTCGAGGAGCCAGATAAATGAGGAGTTAACCAAGCAGAAAGGAGAGGCGGAGTAGGGAACAGGGAGAAACAGAGAGTGCGTGTTTTGGTTGGCGAGAAGCAAAGCGAAAGAGATGATTGTTAATTATACATACTAATTGTATACAGGGTAGAAGGAAGGAGGAGGAAGTTCACCAATCACCCATTACTAATCCCTGTATTCTAACAGGTTACAATGCCACCCCATCACCCATTACTGATCCCTGTATTCTAACAGGTTACAATGCCACCCCATCACCCATTACTAATCCCTGTATTCTTACAGGTTACAATGCCACCCCATCACCCATTACTGCCCCTGTATTCTAACAGGTTACAATGCCACCCCATCACCCATTACTGACCCCTGTATTATAACAGGTTACAATGCCACCCCATCACCCATTACTGACCCCTGTATTCTAACAGGTTACAATGCCACCTCATCACCCATTACTGATACCTGTATTCTAACAGGTTACAATGCCACCTCATGCCACCTCATCACCCATTACTGATACCTGTATTCTAACAGGTTACAATGCCACCCCATCACCCATTACTCTAACAGGTTACTCTAACAGGTTACAGAGAAAGAGACAGAGAGAGAGGCAGAGACAGAGAGAGAGGCAGAGACAGAGAGAGAGGCAGAGACAGAGAGAGAGAGAAGCAGAGACAGAGAGAGCGAGAGGCAGAGCAGAGGCAGAGGCAGAGAGGCAGAGACACAGAGAGAGGCAGAGACACAGAGAGAGAGGCAGAGACACAGAGAGAGAGAGCGAGGCAGATACAGAGCGAGAGAGAGAGAGAGCGAGAGAGAGAGAGAGAGAGAGAGAGAGAGAGAGAGAGAGAGAGAGAGAGAGAGAGAGAGAGAGAGAGAGAGAGAGAGAGAGAGAGAGAGAGAGAGAGAGAGAGCAGAGAAGAGCGAGGCAGAGACACACAGAGAGAGAGAGAGAGGCAGAGAGAGAGAGAAGGCAGAGAGAGTGAGGCAGAGGCAGAGTGAGAGGCAGAGACACACAGAGAGAGAGAGCGAGGCAGAGACAAGAGAAAGAGGCAGAGACAGAGAGAGAGCAGCAGAGACAGAGA
>NW_025760052.1:0-2500 GCF_021184085.1 Oncorhynchus gorbuscha | reverse complement strand
GCAGCAGCAGCAGCAGCAGCAGCAGCAGCAGCAGCAGCAGCAGCAGCAGCAGCAGCAGCAGCGGCAGCAGCAGCAGCAGCAGCAGCAGCAGCAGCAGCAGCAGCAGCAGCAGCAGCAGCAGCAGCAGCAGCAGCAGCAGCAGTGGCGGCAGTGAGGCGTGTCCTATCCTCAACTGGGCCACAGCAGCAGCAGCAGCAGCAGCAGCGGCGGTGGAGGCGTGCGCTATCCTCAATCCAAGCAGCAGTACAGCAGTAGCAGCAGCAGCAGCAGCAGCAGCAGCAGCAGCAGCAGCAGGCGGCGGAGGCGTGTTCATCCTCATCCAACAAGTATCAGTGAGCAGCAGCAGCAGTGGCGGCGAGGCGCAAGAGCTATCCCATCAGCAGCAGCGGCAGCAGCAGCAGCAGCAAAGAGCAGCAGCAGCAGCAGCAGCAGCAGCAGCTATAAGTTCCGCAGCAGCAGCAGTGGCGAGCAGCACCAGTCCCAGCAGTGCCAGGCAGCAGCAGTGCAGCAGCAGCAGCAGCAGCAGCAGCAGCAGCAGCAGCAGCAGCAGATATGTCCTATCCTCAAGCTGGGCAGCAGCAGCAGCAGCAGCAGCAGCAGCAGCAGCAGCAGCAGTAGCAGCAGCTCCAGCAGTGCTGGGCAGCAGTGCAGTTAGTAGCAGCAGCCAATCATGTCAGCAGGCCTCAGCAGCAGCAGCAGCAGCAACAGCAGTAGCAGTAGCCACGGAGGTGTTCCAGGCCTTAATGCAGCAGCAGCAGCAGCAGCAGCAGCAGCAGCAGCAGCAGTGCAGCAGCAGCAGCAGCAGCAGCAGCAGCAGTGCAGCAGTAGCAGGAGCAGCAGCGGCGGTGATAGTCCAGCCTTACCCAGGGTGCAGCACCAGCAGTGGTGGTGGAGCAGTGCAGGAGCAGGGCACGGCAGCAGCAGCAGCAGCAGCGGCAGCAGCAGGCGCGTCCCACCTCAATCCGGGCCAAGCAGCAGCAGCAGCAGCAGCAGCAGCAGCAGCAGCAGCAGCAGCAGCGGCAGCAGCAGCAGCAGCAGCGGCAGCAGCAGCAGCAGCAGCAGCAGCAGCAGCAGCAGCAGCAGCAGCAGCAGCAGCAGCAGCAGCAGCAGCAGCAGCAGCAGCAGCAGCAGCAGCAGCAGCAGCAGCAGTGGCAGCAGCAGCAGCGCAGCAGCAGCAGCAGCAGCAGCAGCAGCAGCAGCAGCAGCAGCAGCAGCAGCAGCAGCAGCAGCAGCAGCAGCAGCAGCAGCAGCAGCAGCAGCAGCAGGCAGCAGCAGCAGCAGCAGCAGCAGCAGCAGCAGCAGCAGCAGCAGCAGCAGCAGCAGCAGCAGCAGCAGCAGCAGCAACGGCAGCAGCAGCAGCAGCAGCAGTGGCAGCAGCAGCAGCAGCAGCAGCAGCAGCAGCAGCAGCAGCAGCAGCAGCAGCAGCAGCAGCAGCAGCAGCAGCAGCAGCAGCAGCAGCAGCAGCAGCAGCAGCAGCAGCAGCAGCAGCAGCAGCAGCGCAGCAGCAGCAGCAGCAGCAGCAGCAGCAGCAGCAGCAGCAGCAGCAGCAGCAGCGGCAGCAGCAGCAGCAGCAGCAGCAGCAGCAGCAGCAGCAGCAGCAGCAGCAGCAGCAGCAGCAGCAGCAGCAGCAGCAGCAGCAGCAGCAGCAGCAGCAGCAGCAGCAGCAGCAGCAGCAGCAGCAGCAGCAGCAGCAGCAGCAGCAGCAGCAGCAGCAGCAGCAGCAGCAGCAGCAGTGCAGCAGCAGCAGCAGCAGCAGCAGCAGCAGCAGCAGCAGCAGCAGCAGCAGCAGCAGCAGCAGCAGCAGCAGCAGCAGCAGCAGCAGCAGCAGCAGCAGCAGCGGCAGCAGCAGCAGCAGCAGCAGCAGCAGCAGCAGCAGCAGCAGCAGCAGCAGCAGCAGCAGCAGCAGCAGCAGCAGCAGCAGCAGCAGCAGCGCAGCAGCAGCAGCAGCAGCAGCAGCAGCAGCAGCAGCAGCAGCAGCAGCAGCAGCAGCAGCAGCAGCAGCAGCAGCAGCAGCAGCAGCAGCAGCAGCAGCAGCAGCAGCAGCAGCAGCAGCAGCAGCAGCAGCAGCAGCAGCAGCAGCAGCAGCGGCAGCAGCAGCAGCAGCAGCAGCAGCAGCAGCAGCAGCAGCAGCAGCAGCAGCAGCAGCAGCAGCAGCCAGCAGCAGCAGCAGCAGCAGCAAGCAGCAGCAGCAGCAGCAGCAGCAGCAGCAGCAGCAGCAGCAGCAGCAGCAGCAGCAGCAGCAGCAGCAGCAGCAGCAGCAGCAGCAGCAGCAGCAGCAGCAGCAGCAGCAGCAGCAGCAGCGGCAGCAGCAGCAGCAGCAGCAGCAGCAGCAGCAGCAGCAGCAGCAGCAGCAGCAGCAGCAGCAGCAGCAGCAGCAGCAGCAGCAGCAGCAGCAGCAGCAGCAGCAGCAGCAGCAGCAGCAGCAGCAGCAGCAGCAGCAGCAGTAGCAGCAGCAGCAGTAGCAGCAGCAGCAGCAGCAGCAGTAGCAGCAGCAGCAGCA
>NW_025760051.1:0-2500 GCF_021184085.1 Oncorhynchus gorbuscha | reverse complement strand
AACTACAATCAAGCACAAGTTGATTTTCCCTCTTCCAGATGTTTGCCATAAGGTCCCTTAGACACTGGGAGAGGCTGACAGAATCACCACTAAAACGAAATAAAGACGTCACAACATCAAGCTACAGATGTCGGTCTATACGAATAGTGTGTTTCTTATGTAGATATGCATGGGCGTTGGACCCTTCTGCAATCTAGACAATTTGTAAGTCGCTCTGAATAAGAGCGTCTGCTAAATGACTTAAATGTAAAATGTAAATGTAGATCATAGCATAGTTACTGCGTGAAATGTACTTTCTTCTGAAGAGGAAGGCGCGTAAACTCCTCTTCTTCCTCCCTCCTCTTTGCGAGGCGTTCCATCTGCTGGTGCTCTGCTGCGCGCTCCCGTGTTGGCTCGGGCTTTTAACTGACTTAACGGAATTAGAACTCTGACTGAGCTCCGGTTTCATCCATCTTCTGAAGTTCAGTTCGGAGGTTCGGGTTGGAGACGGTTGGGAGTGTTTTGGGTTTGAAAGTCTAGTTTTAACCGAACAAAGGCATGGAGGCTCGTGGAGTTCTCTCTCTGCTGTGCGTTGCGCTGTGCGCTGGGGCGCTCGCACAGCAGACCGACAGACCCAAGTTCTGGGGTGAGTTTATAAAGTTTGTTTCTAGATAAGAAACGGATTTATTGTTCCGGGTTGTCCGGGTATTGTATGTCTATGTATGCTATGTAATTAATAAGGAACTAAACAAGCTCTGTGGGATGAGAAACAAGTTAGAAACCACGGAGAACGAACGAGAGAGCGAAAATCGGGATGGTTTCTGGCATGTCTCTGCGTCTTGGCCAGATGTTGCGTTGGAAGTTTAACAAACAGCCTGTAGGAGCTACAGAGAGCTTAGTAAAATAGACAATGCTAAAATCATATATTAGGCCGTGCCTAAACTGGCAGAATTGCTGAGCTGGTTTGGTCGTTGGTCCTACTGTATGTAGTTAGGCTACAGTCTATCTAGCTCTCACAGCTGCATATTATGCTTAGAGTGGGATAATTATAATGTTACCCACAGCCTAACTTACCACTTAGGGGAGTGAAACTGACCTTAGGGGTCATCAATCACTCAATCAATCTGTGTACATTGGATTTGAATTTAAATCCTATGCAGGATGCAGAATCATAATATTTCTGAGGTTGTTGATTGAATTTAGGCCTTCGTATAAACATATTGTAGTTGAAATATTACTTTTATTTTGTTATTCGAAGTTGTACAATTTAGTACAGTTGCTACAACAGTTTTGTGCTTTTTTCTTTTACCCTTTTCTTTTATGACCAGCTTCATTACATGGGTGCCAGCAGTGGGATATATAGGCAATAAACTATAGTATATATTATAGCATCTCTTCTCTATATATATATATATATAGCAGTGGGATATATAGGCAATAAACTATAGTATATATTATAGCATCTCTCTCTCTTATATATATATATATATAGCAGTGGGATATATAGGCAATAAACTATAGTATATATTATAGCATCTCTCTTCTATATATATATATATATAGCAGTGGGATATATAGGCAATAAACTATAGTATATATTATAGCATCTCTCTCTCTATATATATATATATAGCAGTGGGATATATAGGCAATAAACTATAGTATATATTATAGCATCTCTCTCTCTATATATATATATATATAGCAGTGGGATATATAGGCAATAAACTATAGTATATATTATAGCATCTCTCTCTCTATATATATATATATATATATAGCAGTGGGATATAGGCTTAGACTGCAATAAACTATAGTATATATTATAGCATCTCTCTCTCTCTATATATATATATATAGCAGTGGGATATATAGGCAATAAACTATAGTATATATTATAGCATCTCTCTCTTCTATATATATATATATATAGCAGTGGATATATAGGCAATAAACTATAGTATATATTATAGCATCTCTCTCTCTCTATATATATATATATATAGCAGTGGGATATATAGGCAATAAACTATAGTATATATTATAGCATCTCTCTCTCTCTATATATATATATATATAGCAGTGGGATATATAGGCAATAAACTATAGTATATATTATAGCATCTCTCTCATATATATATATATATATATATATAGCAGTGGGATATATAGGCAATAAACTATAGTATATATTATAGCATCTCTCTCTCTATATATATATATATATATAGCAGTGGAATATAGGCTTAACTCAATAAACTATAGTATATATTATAGCATCTCTCTCTCTCTATATATATATATATATAGCAGTGGGATATATAGGCAATAAACTATAGTATATATTATAGCATCTCTCTCTCTCTATATATATATATATATATAGCAGTGGGATATATAGGCAATAAACTATAGTATATATTATAGCATCTCTCTCTCTCTATATATATATATATATAGCAGTGGGATATATAGGCAATAAACTATAGTATATATTATAGCATCTCTCTCTCTATATATA
>NW_025760050.1:0-3974 GCF_021184085.1 Oncorhynchus gorbuscha | reverse complement strand
AAATCAAATCAAATCAAATTTTATTTGTCACATACACATGGTTAGCAGATGTTAATGCGAGTGTAGCGAAATGCTTGTGCTTCTAGTTCCGACAATGCAGTGATAACCAACAAGTAATCTAACTAACAATTCCAAAACTACTGTCTTATACACAGTGTAAGGGGATAAGGAACATGTACATAAGGATATATGAATGAGTGATGGTACAGAACAGCATACAGTAGATGGTATCGAGTACAGTGGCATATTACATATGAGATGAGTGTGTAGACAAAGTAAACAAAGTGGCATAGTTAAAGTGGCTAGTGATACATGTGTTACATAAGGATGCAGTCGATGTTGTAGAGTACAGTATATACATATGCATATGAGATGAATAATGTAGGGTAAGTAACATTATATAAGGTAGCATTGTTTAAAGTGGCTAGTGATATATTTACATCATTTCCATCAATTCCCATTATTAAAATGGCTGGTTGGGTCAGTGTCAATGACAGTGTGTTGGCAGCAGCCACTCAATGTTAGTGGTGGCTATTTAACAGTCTGATGGCCTTGAGATAGAAGCTGTTTTTCAGTCTCTCGGTCCCAGCTTTGATGCACCTGTACTGACCTCGCCTTCTGGATGATAGCGGGGTGAACAGGCAGTGGTTCGGGTGGTTGATGTCCTTGATGATCTTTATGGCCTTCCTGTAACAACGGGTGGTGTAGGTGTCCTGGAGGGCAGGTAGTTTGCCCCCGGTGATGCGTTGTGCAGTCCTCACTACCCTCTGAGAGCCTTACGGTTGAGGGCGGAGCAGTTGCCGTACCAGGCGGTGATACAGCCCGCCAGGATGCTCTCGATTGTGCATCTGTAGAAGTTTGTGAGTGCTTTTGGTGACAAGCCAAATTTTTTCAGCCTCCTGAGGTTGAATGGCGCTGCTGCGCCTTCTTCACGACGCTGTCAGTGTGAGTGGACCAATTCAGTTTGTCTGTGATGTGTATGCCGAGGAACTTAAAAACTAGCTACCCTCTCCACTACTGTTCCATCGATGTGGATAGGGGGTGTTCTCTGCTGTTTCCTGAAGTCCACAATCATCTCCTTAGTTTTGTTGACGTTGAGTGTGAGGTTATTTTCCTGACACCACTCCATGGGCCCTCACCTCCTCCCTGTAGGCCGTCTCGTCGTTGTTGGTAATCAAGCCTACCACTGTTGTGTCGTCCGCAAACTTGATGATTGAGTTGGAGGCGTGCGTGGCCACGCAGTCGTGGGTGAACAGGAGTACAGGAGAGGGCTCAGAACGCACCCTTGGGGGCCCCGTGTTGAGGATCAGCGGGGAGGAGATGTTGTTGCCTACCACCACCTGGGGGCGACCCCGTCAGGAAGTCCAGTACCCAGTTGCACAGGGCGGGGTCGAGACCCAGGGTCTCGAGCTTGATGACGAGCTTGGAGGGTACTATGGTGTTGAATGCCGAGCTGTAGTCGATGAACAGCATTCTCACGTAGGTATTCCTCTTGTCCAGGTGGGTTAGGGCAGTGTGCAGTGTGGTTGAGATTGCATCGTCTGTGGACCTATTTGGGCGGTAAGCAAAAATTGGAGTGGGTCTAGGTGTCAGGTAGGGTGGAGGTGATATGGTCCTTGACTAGTCTCTCAAAAGCACTTCATGATGACGGAAGTGAGTGCTACGGGCGGGTCGTTTAGCTCAGTTACCTTAGCTTTCTTGGGAACAGAAACAATGGTGGCCCTCTTGAAGCATGTGGGAACAGCAGACTGGTATAGGGATTGATTGAATATGTCCGTAAACACACCGGCCCAGCTGGTCTGCGCATGCTCGGGAGGGCGCGGCTGGGGATGCCGTCTGGGCCTGCAGCCTGCGAGGGTTAACACGTTTAAATGTCTTACTCACCTCGGCTGCAGTGAAGGAGAGACTGCATGTTTCCGTTGCAGGCCGTGTCAGTGGCACTGTATTGTCCTCAAAGCGGGCAAAAGTTATTTAGTCTGCCTGGGAGCAAGACATCCTGGTCCGTGACTGGGCTGGATTTCATCTTGTAGTCCGTGATTGACTGTAGACCCTGCCACATGCCTCTTGTGTCTGAGCCATTGAATTGAGATTCCACTTTGTCTGTACTGACGCTTAGCTTGTTTGATAGCCTTACGGAGGGAATAGCTGCACTGTTTGTATTCAGTCATGTTGCCCAGACACCTTGCCTGATTAAAAGCAGTGGTTCCCAGTTTCACGAATGCTGCCATCAATCCACGGTTTCTGGTTAGGGAATGCTTTATCGTTGCTATGGGAACGACATCTTCGACGCACGTTCTAATGAACTCACAATCGAATCAGCGTATTCGTCAATATTCCCATCTGACGCAATACGAAACATGTCCCCAGTCCACGTGATGGAAGCAGTCTTGGAGTGTGGAGTCAGCTTATCCGACCAGCGTTGGACAGACCTCATGTGGGAGAGCCTTTGTTTTAATTTCTGTCTGTAGGCAGGGATCAGCAAAATGGAGTCGTGGTCAGCTTTTCCGAAAGAGGGGCGGGGCAGGGCCTTATATGCGTCGCGGAAGTTAGAGTAACAATGATCCAAGGTTTTACCACCCCTGGTTGCGCAATCGATATGCTGATAAAATTTAGGGAGTCTTGTTTTCAGATTGGCTTTGTTAAAATCCCCAGCTACAATGAATGCAGCCTCCGGATAAATGTTTTCCAGTTTGCAAAGAGTTAAATAAAGTTCGTTCAGAGCCATCGATGTGTCTGCTTGGGGGGGATATATACGGCTGTGATTATAATCGAAGAGAATTCTCTTGGAAGATAATGCGGTCTACATTTGATTGTGAGGAATTCTAAATCAGGTGAACAGAAGGATTTGAGTTCCTGTATGTTTTCTTCATCACACCATGTCCCGTTAGTCATGAGGCATACGCCCCCTCCACTCTTCTTACCAGAGAGATGTTTGTTTCTGTCCGCGCGATGCGTGGAGAAACCCGTTGGCTGCACCGCCCTGGGTAGCGTTTTCCCAGTAAGCCATGTCTCCGTAAAGCAGAGAACGTTGCAGTCTCTGATGTCCCTCTGGAATGCCACCCTTGCTCGGATTTCATCAACCTTGTTGTCGAGAGACTGGACATTGGCAAGAAGAATACTGGGAAGTGGTGCGCGATGTGCCCTTTTCCGGAGTCTGACCAGAACACCGCCGCGTTTCCCTCTTTTTCGGAGTCGTTTCCTTGGGTCGCTGCATGCGATCCATTCCGTTGTCCTGTTTGTAAGGCAGAACACAGGATCCGCGTCGCGGAAAACATATTCTTGGTCGTACTGATGGTGAGTTGACGCTAATCTTATATTCAGTAGTTCTTCTCGACTGTATGTAATGAAACCTAAGATGACCTGGGGTACTAATGTAAGAAATAACACGTGCTGTTAAGTAGGTAGAGCAGCGCTTTAATACTTCGCCCCCATCTTAGCTACTGTTGTATCAATATGTTTTGACAATGACAGTTTACAATCCAGGGTTACTCCAAGCAGTTTAGTCACGTCAACTTGCTCAATTTCCACATTTATTAAAGATCTAGTTTAGTGAATGATTTGTCCCAAATAGAATGCTTTTGAAATATTTAGGATTAACTTATTCCTTGCAACCCATTCTAAGCCAGTGTGTCTAATCTATGTATGTCGTTAGTAAAGACTGAAAAAAGTAAGGGGCCAAGACAGCTGCCCTGGGGAATCCTGATTCTACCTGGATTATGTTGGAGAGGCTTCCATTAAAAGAACACCCTTTCTGTTCTGTTAGACAGATAACTCTTTATCCACAGTATAGCAGGGGGTATAAAGCCATGACCCATACATTTTTCTAGCAGCAGACTGTTTGATAATGTCAAAAGCCACACTGCAATCTAACAAAACAAGCCCCCACAACCTTTTAATCATCAATTTATCTCAGCCAATCATCAGTCATTTGTGTATGGGCTGTGCTTGTCGAATGTCCTTCCCTATAAGAGAGC
>NW_025760049.1:0-3977 GCF_021184085.1 Oncorhynchus gorbuscha | reverse complement strand
TGAGAGTGACTGGATTTATCACCAACACATCTGGGAAACACAGTAACATATGATGAGAGTGACTGGATTTATCACCAACACATCTTCATCTGGGAAACACAGTAACATATGATGAGAGTGGCTGGATTTATCACCAACACATCTTCATCTGGGAAACACAGTAACATATGATGAGAGTGACTGGATTTATCACCAACACATCTTCATCTGGGAAACACAGTAACATATGATGAGAGTGACTGGATTTATCACCAACACATCTTCATCTGGGAAACACAGTAACATATGATGAGAGTGACTGGATTTATCACCAACACATCTTCATCTGGGAAACACAGTAACATATGATGAGAGTGACTGGATTTATCACCAACACATCTTCATCTGGGAAACACAGTAACATATGATGAGAGTGACTGGATTTATCACCAACACATCTTCATCTGGGAAACACAGTAACATATGATGAGAGTGACTGGATTTATCACCAACACATCTTCATCTGGGAAACACAGTAACATATGATGAGAGTGACTGGATTTATCACCAACACATCTTCATCTGGGAAACACAGTAACATATGATGAGAGTGACTGGATTTATCACCAACACATCTTCATCTGGGAAACACAGTAACATATGATGAGAGTGACTGGATTTATCACCAACACATCTTCATCTGGGAAACACAGTAACATATGGTGAGGTGACTGGATTTATCACCCAGCACATCATCTAGGAAACACAGTAACATATGATGAGAATGACTGGATTTATCACCAACACATCTGGAAACACAGTAACATATAGTAGAGTGACTGGATTTATCACCAACACATCTGGGAAACACAGTAACATATGTGTCCTGATCATATCAATGTTTCAAATGTTTATTTTTTTTCATATTTTTTTTAGAGCAGCTTTATTCCGAACGGGTTTTCTAATATTATTGATTTAGAAGGAAATGTTGGCCCCAATTCAATCAATCTCAAAGCACGTCCTGTAGAATGTAAAATAGCTAAATGTCATCAGCCAGCAAAAACAAAACACACAGAGGCATCAGGGACTTGAATGAAAACAAAACTGATATCAAGAGTGAAACATTTATTCAACGCAAATACAGTGTATATACTTTCACGACAACAAATACCGTGGCACATACTTTCACGACAACAAATACCGTGTATATACTTTCATGCCAACAACACTGTGTATATACTTTCACTAATAACAAATACCGTGTACACACGACAACAAATACCGGTGGTATATACTTTCACGACAACAAATACCGTGTACATACTTTCACGCCAACATTGGCCACTTTGACATAACAGTCTGAGTTGTCGTTCTCTACCAGGCGAAGCTTCCTCATGCAGCAGATTTAATGTGTCCTTCACAACCCACATTTACATTTGCAAATGCACATTTTACAGGACATTTTACAGGACATTTTACAGGACATTTTACAGGACATTTTACAGGACATTTTGCATTTGCAAATGTTGAGGCGGTACATTTAAATGCAAATCATCAGATACAGTTTAGCTCGGTGTAATTGTAGCATTGCCATAAAAACGTGTTTTACTTGCTCTTGATCATGGAGAATCAGCGTCTTTGTTGATGTCAGGGATGCTGGGTCTGACAATAAAATGTCTTCTGTGGGTCTGACATTATGAATCGTTCTCGCATTACAGAACACATCCATCATTTAAAGATATTTAGGGTTT
This sequence comes from Oncorhynchus gorbuscha, assembly GCF_021184085.1. Taxonomy (NCBI): domain Eukaryota; kingdom Metazoa; phylum Chordata; class Actinopteri; order Salmoniformes; family Salmonidae; genus Oncorhynchus; species Oncorhynchus gorbuscha. The sequence continues at coordinate 2,247 of NW_025760049.1, read as the reverse complement.
CCACATGAGAAGTGACACTACTGTCACACTAATACCAGCACACACTGAGGCCTAAAACTATAACCTGGTACCTACTATAACCTGGTACCTACTATAACCTGGTCCCTACTATAACCTGGTACCTACTATAACCTCAGTGGTACCTACTATAACCTGGTACCTACTATAACCTGGTACCTACTATAACCTGGTACCTACTAGTAACCTGGTACCTACTATAACCCGGTACCTACTACAACCTGGTACCTACTATAACCTGGTACCTACTATAACCTGGTACCTACTACAACCCGGCAACTACAACCTGGTACCTACTATAACCTGGTACCTACTATAACCTGGTAATCACCTACTATATAAACTGGTACTACTATAACCTGGTACCTACTATAACCTGGTACCTACTATAACCTGTGGTACCTACTATAACCTCAGTGGTACCTACTATAACCCTCAGTGGTACCTACAATAACCTGGTACCTACAATAACCTCGCCTACAATAAGCCTGGTACCTACAATAACCTGGTACCTACTATAACCTCAGTGGTACTATAAACCTGGTACCTACTATAACCTCAGTGGTACCTACTATAACCTCAGTGGTTCCTACCTACTATAAACCTGCGTACCTACTATAACCTCAGTGGTACCTACTATAACCTGGTACCTACTATAACCTCAGTGGTACCTACTATAACCTCAGTGGTACCTACTATAACCTCCTACTATAACCTGTGGTACCTACTATAACCTGGTACCTATAACCTGGTACCTACTATAACATGGTACCTACTATAACCTGGTACCTACTATAACCTCAGTACCACTTGATGAAAGGTCTATAGTATCTCAAGGCCTTATGATATCTTGAATGAATGGCCTTGATGAAAGGTTCTATAGTCTGAGTATCTTGATCGAAGTGGCCTTTGATGAAAGGTTCTATAGTCTGAGTATCTTGATCAAGACCTTGATGAAAGGTTCTATAGTCTGAGTATCTTGATCAAGGCCTTGATGAAAGGTTCTATAGTCTGAGTATCTTGATCAAGACCTGATGAAAGGTTCTAGGCCTGAGTATCTTGATCAAGGCCTTGTGAGATTTAATGCATGGTGACCTTGTTCAATATCCAACTCAACCACGTTTCCCAAATCTCCATTGAGACCTGCAATCTGTAAGAAAACATTAAGGATGAGTGATATTCATGATACACAATGCATTTCTTTGTTACATACAATTCACTGCCCACCGCAGTGGGATTTGATTCAAGGAGGCGTAGATGCTTATACAATAATACATCAAGTTGACTTAAATCCTCTTAATAATTAATACCAACAACAAAAAATGAGGAGTTAAAGGAAATATTTAGCGTTTGTCTGAAGATGAAAAAGACATGAAATTTAAATGAGCAATAAAAAAACAGAATGTGACCTATGGTACTAGTAAGGTTCTGCAACGTACACAGCTTCGACACCTTCTAGAGTACCATAACTTTATTGATCTACTGTAGCTGAACAACATACACAGCTTCGACACCTTCTAGAGTAGCATAACTTTATTGATCTACTGTAACTGAACAACATACACAGCTTCGACACCTTCTAGAGTACCATAACTTTATTGATCTACTGTAGCTGAACAACATACAGCTTCGACACCTTCTAGAGTACCTTAACTTTATTGATCTACTGTAGCTGAACAACATACACAGCTTCGACACCTTCTAGAGTACCATAACTTTATTGATCTACTGTAACTGAACAACATACACAGCTTCGACACCTTCTAGAGTACCATAACTTTATTGATCTACTGTAGCTGAACAACATACACAGCTTCGACACCTTCTAGAGTACCATAACTTTATTGATCTACTGTAGCTGAACAACATACACAGCTTCAACACCTAGAGTACCATAACTTTATTGATCTACTGTAGCTGAACAACATACACAGCTTCGACACCTTCTAGAGTACCATAACTTTATTGATCTACTGTAACTGAACAACATACACAGCTTCGACACCTTCTAGAGTCCCATAACTTTATTGATCTACTGTAACTGAACAACATACACAGCTTCGACACCGTCTAGAGTACCATAACTTTATTGATCTACTGTAACTGAACAACATACACAGCTTCGACACCTTCTAGAGTACCATAACTTTATTGATCTACTGTAACTGAACAACATACACAGCTTTGACACCTTCTAGAGTAGCATAACTTTATTGATCTACTGTAGCT
>NW_025760048.1:0-3977 GCF_021184085.1 Oncorhynchus gorbuscha | reverse complement strand
ACCTGAGGTCGAATTGTGGAGCCTCTGGCGACAATCCGAGTCTCCGGCGGCGGGTCCGCAGTCCGGAGTCTCCGTTGGCAGTCTGGAGTCTCCGGCGGTGGTCCGCAGTCTGGAGTTTCCAGCGGCGGTCGGCAGTCCGTTCCAAAATGGATGGTGTTGAGAGATAGATGGCAGGGGTTGAATGGGGCTGAAGGGTGGGACTAATAACAAGATAACCAATGTAAAACATATAGGTTCAGAAAATCTGTGAAATAGCACATGTACAAATAGATGGATAGACATCAGAAATAGAGGAAGGACTAAAAACAAACCAAATATTACTATTGTAAAATATATTGTGTCTGTAAAATGTGTATCGGATGTATAAACTGAAGGTAGAAGCCTAAGTGCTATTGTTTATTAGTTCACTCCAATTGGGGGAAGGGTGGTAGGGTTTGTGGGGAATAGTAAAGGTATATTCTAAAAAAGTATGTAGGTCTATCTATATAGGTATGTGTATGTATATGTATGCATATGTGTATATATATTGATATATATACAGTGGGGAGAACACGTATTTGATAAACTGCCGATTTTGCAGGTTTTCCTACTTACAAAGCATGTAAAGGTCTGTCATTTTTTATCATAGGTACACTTCAACTGTGAGAGACGGAATCTAAAACAAAAATCCAGATAATCAAATTGTATGATTTTTAAGTAATTAATTTGATTTGTGAAGCATGTTACTCTGAAACCATAGCAACCCTGACAGTGAGCATATTGTTATGTTGGGTTACAGAGTGCAACTAGCTTTCAAAACGTTTTTATTTTTAATGTAGCAAGCTAGCTATATTTCTAAGTCGCAAACGATTTTGATTTGTTGAACACGTTTTTGGTTACTATATGATTCCATATGTATTATGTCATAGTTTTGATGTATTCACTATTATTCTACAATGTAGAAAATAGTAAAAATAAAGACAAACCATTGAATGAGTAGGTGTGTCCAAACCTTTGACTGGTACTGTTAGCTGGAACATTGGTAACATTGTCAAAACCATATCTGTCTCTAGAGACTAGCTATATAACCACATCTGCCAATCATCATCATATCTCCAAGTGTTTCTTCAGGTTTGAAGTCAAGTCTTTGTATGTCGAAAGCAGCTTTACCATGGGCAAACAGCTTGCATTCCTGCCCTTTTCTTGATCACAATTTGTTCTTTGAAATGCTATCCAAAATATGCACTGCGTTGAGCCATCTCGTTCTTTTGTGACCGTGTATGTTGCTCAGGCGGGAAGATCAAAGTAGCACTCGGTTAATTACTGATGCTATTATGAAAGGTAATTAAGAAAACAGGCAATTGTTTCATGGATATTTTTTCTGCCAACATCCTTCTAAATTTGAAAGTAATCTTAGAAGTAATTAGCAACCTTTTCAAAAGTATTGGTAATCCGGTTACAAATATTTTTGCTGGTAATGTAACGGATTACAGTTACAGTTGTTTTATTCCATTACATGTAATCCGTTACTCCCCCAACCCTGCTCCCGATGCAGGGGTTTGTGCTCTCTGATTAGCTCAATGTCAAATTGTTGGCCACTGTCGAGCATTGCGATTTACAAGTAGAAGTGTCAGGATCGTTGCTACCGGGTCGACTCACAGGAGGTACCACATTTGTTCTAGCAAGAGAAGGAACGACCTCCGCTGTGATAAGTACCTATCAGCAGTCTATCGGCAGTGAGATTCATAGTGTGTTTACAGGAATCATTCATACCATTTCAGATTGAGTCTCTGTTCACAAGCAATCCAAACGAAGACAGAGTTTGAGAAACACTGCCTTAATTCATAATGCCATAACCTTCTCATATGGTCTTGAGAATGCTCCATCTTTGTTAGTTGTCTTCAGTCTCAACCGATAATAGATTAACAATCAACTGTAAAAAATAAATAAATAAAAAAGCTGCAATGGATAGCTGTTGTGTTACAGGCTGGATGACCAATTCTCCATATTTTTCTTCTTCCACTGATCGTAACATTTTTGAGCATAATGTTTCCCATCATATCCTATGACCCAAAATAGGTTCTGGACATCAGAACAGCGATCACTAACCTTGATTTTGATGAAGATTTCTACTTCAACGAGTTGGAGGTGCAGGACATACTGCTCACCCTGGACCATGCCCTTAATTGCCGAAATTCAGAAAAAGAAAAAGGCAAAAGTAAGAGAGGTTGACGTGTGGGCACCCTGACAAAACCCCTACCCGCCGTACTATTGGCGAACGTAGAATCAACAGAGACAAACTGGACTAGCTCTGTTCGAGACTGTCCCTGTCACTAAAGGAGGAGTGTATGTCTTAGGGCTAGGCATCCCGTCAGTGGGACACCTGTGACAATTTCCAGTGAAATTGGAAGGCACGTAATTCAAATAAATAATCGTAAAATTATGGATATTAACCTCTTGCTTCTACCTGGCACGCAGGCGTCCCATCTAGAGCTCTGAAATGCTACGCTAAATGCTAATAGTATTAGTTAAAACTCAAACGTTCATTAAAATACACATGCAGGGTATTGAATTAAAGATACACTCGTTGTGAATCCAGGCAACAAGTCAGATTTCTAAAATGTTTTACGGCGAAAACATAGCACATATTTATGTCAAACCACCACCGCGAGACATAGCTCATTAGCATAGCCAAGTAGGAAAAATATGCAATCAACAAACGCAGGATTAAAAAAATTCACTAACCTTTTGAAATCTTCATCAGATGACAGTAATATAACATGTTACACAGTACATTCATTTTTTCAATAATCTGCAATATATATCCATAAATCTCTGTTTACAATGACACATCGTTCAAAAAATGCTACTAAATGTCAGGAGAAATGAATTAGCTCCGGCAGATAACGTCAGCTAACAAGGAATACACATCATAAACTTTGACTAAATATGCATGTTTTACATATTTATGAAGTCCCCCTGTATTGGACAAAAATGAATGGCAAGTCATTGGCATCGGACAAACCATATACACATTGGCCAATACCACCCAATTCGGCGTTGATTCATGCAAAGTGTATTGCAAATGCCATATGGCAATTGCCAGTTCTAACACTTTAAAAATTCAACAGGGGCGAATAAGCGCTCCACCAGGGTTTTTCATATTGGAAATGTAACCCAAGTCAACGTCCAAAAGCAAAATTTTGAAAATGAATTTATCAAAAACTTATCACCCCTTAAAAAAGTGCTTTCTGGACCGTTTTTCGAAATTCTTTCCAATTTTTGTCAATTACACATGTGTAAGAACTGTATGAATATACTTTTGTCCAATTTTATTATCATAATTTTTTTTTACATGCGCATAAGGATTATGTTTTGTCCAATTTCAATGAGATTTCATAGGAAGTCAAAAAAGTCAAAAAGTCAAAAATGTCAAAATTTTGTAAAAACACACACCCTTAAAAAGTGCTTTCTGGACCGTTTTGAAATTCTTTCCAATTTTTTGGTCAATTACACATGTGTAAGAACTGTATGAATATAATTTGTCCAATTTTATTATCATATTTTTTTATATATTTTTAAAATTGTGCATAAGAATTTTTTTGTGGGCCAAAATGACATAAGAAATTTGACATGCTCAAAATCATGCAGAAATGCTAAATTGATCGGCCTGATGAACTCTGGATGGCCGGGCAGTGATAGTTGTTCCTTCCATCACTGTGCTTGACTTCATCATGTCCATTTTGTGATGTTTTTCACTATAGGAATCATATTGCAAGTGCACGGCATTTGCACATGGTTCAATGACAATTACTATATGAAATTTGACATGCTCAAAAACCCTGCAGAAATGCAAAATTGACTGGCCAGATGAACTCGGGATGGCCTGACAGTGATAGTTGCTCCTTTCCATCGCTCATTATATTGACTTCATCATGTCCATTTTGTGATGTTTTTCACTATAGAATCATATTGCAAATGCACGTGCATTGTTGTGC
>NW_025760047.1:0-3979 GCF_021184085.1 Oncorhynchus gorbuscha | reverse complement strand
ATGTAGGAGAGATTACAGCTACCATAATGTAGGAGAGATTACAGCTACCATAATGTAGGAGAGATTACAGCTACCATAATGTAGTTGAGATTTCTGGCCTGGTTTAGGTCTTATCTGTCGGAAAGATATCAGTTTGTCTCTGTGAATGGTTTGTCCTCTGACAAATCAACTGTACATTTCGGTGTTCCTCAAGGTTCTGTTTTAGGACCACTATTGTTTTCACTATATATTTTACCTCTTGGGGATGTTATTCGAAAACATAATGTAAACTTTCACTGCTATGCGGATGACACACAGCTGTACATTTCAATGAAACACGGTGAAGCACCAAAATTGCCCTCGCTAGAAGCATGTGTTTCAGACATAAGGAAGTGGATGGCTGCAAACTTTCTACTATTAAACTCGGACAAAACAGAGATGCTTGTTCTAGGTCCCAAGAAACAAAGAGATCTTCTGTTGAATCTGACAATTAATCTTAATGGTTGTACAGTCGTCTCAAATAAAACTGTGAAGGACCTCGGCGTTACTCTGGACCCTGATCTCTCTTTTGAAGAACATATCAAGACCATTTCGAGGACAGCTTTTTTCCATCTACGTAACATTGCAAAAATCAGAAACTTTCTGTCCAAAAATGATGCAGAAAAATTAATCCATGCTTTTGTCACTTCTAGGTTAGACTACTGCAATGCTCTATTTTCCGGCTACCCGGATAAAGCACTAAATAAACTTCAGTTAGTGCTAAATACGGCTGCTAGAATCCTGACTAGAACCAAAAAATTGGATCATATTACTCCAGTGCTAGCCTCTCTACACTGGCTTCCTGTCAAAGCAAGGGCTGATTTCAAGGTTTTACTGCTAACCTACAAAGCATTACATGGGCTTGCTCCTACCTACCTCTCTGATTTGGTCCTGCCGTACATACCTATACGTACGCTACGGTCACAAGACGCAGGCCTCCTAATTGTCCCTAGAATTTCTAAGCAAACAGCTGGAGGCAGGGCTTTCTCCTATAGAGCTCCATTTTTATGGAACGGTCTGCCTACCCATGTCAGAGACGCAAACTCGGTCTCAACCTTTAAGTCTTTACTGAAGACTCATCTCTTCAGTGGGTCATATGATTGAGTGTAGTCTGGCCCAGGAGTGGGAAGGTGAACGGAAAGGCTCTGGAGCAACGAACCGCCCTTGCTGTCTCTGCCTGGCCGGTTCCCCTTTTTCCACTGGGATTCTCTGCCTCTAACCCTGTTACGGGGCTGAGTCACTGGCTTGCTGGGGCTCTCTCGTGCCGTCCCTGGGGGGGTGCGTCACCTGGGTGGGTTGATTCACTGTTGTGGTCGGCCTGTCTGGGTTCCCCCTTTGGGTTGTACCGTGTCGGAGATCTTTGTGGGCTATACTCGGCCTTGTCTCAGGATGGTAAGTTGGTGGTTGTAGATTTCCCTCTAGTGGTGTGGGGGCTGTGCTTTGGCAAAGTGGGTGGGGTTATATCCTTCCTGTTTGGCCCTGTCCGGGGGTGTCCTCGGATGGGGCCACAGTGTCTCCTGACCCCTCCTGTCTCAGCCTCCAGTATTTATGCTGCAGTAGTTTATGTGTCGGGGGCTAGGGTCAGTTTGTTTATCTGGAGTACTTCTCCTGTCCTATTCGGTGTCCTGTGTAAATCTAAGTGTGCGTTCTCTAATTCTCTCCTTCTCTCCTTCTTTCTCTCTCTCGGAGGACCTGAGCCCTAGAACCATGCCCCAGGACTACCTGACATGATGACTCCTTGCTGTCCCCAGTCCACCTGGCCATGCTGCTGCTCCAGTTTCAACTGGCCTGGGCCCTAGGACCATGTCCCAGGACTACCTGACATGAGGACTCCTTGCTGTCCCCAGTCCACCTGGCCATGCTCCTGCTCCAGTTTCAACTGTTCTGCCTTACTATTATTCAACCATGCTGGTCATTTATGAACATTTGAACATCTTGGTCATTTTCTGTTATAATCTCTACCCGGCACAGCCAGAAGAGGACTGGCCACCCCACATAGCCCGGTTCCTCTCTAGGTTTCTTCCTAGGTTTTGGCCTTTCTAGGGAGTTTTTCCTAGCCACCGTGCTTTTACACCTGCATTGTTTGCTGTTTGGGGTTTTAGGCTGGGTTTCTGTACAGCACTTTGAGATATCAGCTGATGTACGAAGGGCTATATAAATAAATTTGATTTGAATTTGATTTGATTACATCTACCATAATGTAGGAGAGATTACAGCCACCATAATGTAGGTGAGATTACAGCTACCATAATGTAGGAGAGATTACAGCTACCATAATGTAGAGGAGATTACAGCTACCATAATGTAGGAGAGATTACAGCTACCATAATGTAGGAGAGATTACAGATACCATAATGTAGGAGAGTTTAGTTTCCATAATGTAGGAGAGATTACAGCTACCATAATGTAGGTGAGATTACAGCTACCATAATGTAAGGGGGATTACAGTTTCCATAATGTAGATGAGATTACAGGATACCATAATGTAGGAGAGATTACAGCTACCATAATGTAGGAGAGATTACAGCTACCATAATGTAGGTGAGATTACAGCTACCATAATGTAGGAGAGATTACATCTACCATAATGTAGGAGAGATTACAGCTACCATAATGTAGGAGAGATTACAGCTACCATAATGTAGGAGAGATTACAGCTACCATAATGTAGAGGAGATTACAGCTACCATGATGTAGGGGGGATTACAGTTTCCATAATGTAGGAGAGATTACAGCTACCATAATGTAGGTGAGATTACAGCTACCATAATGTAAGGGGGATTACAGTTTCCATAATGTAGATGAGATTACAGATACCATAATGTAGGAGAGATTACAGCTACCATAATGTAGGAGAGATTACAGCTACCATAATGTAGGTGAGATTACAGCTACCATAATGTAGGAGAGATTACATCTACCATAATGTAGGAGAGATTACAGCTACCATAATGTAGGAGAGATTACAGCTATAATGTAGAGGATATTACAGCTACCATAATGTAGGTGAGATTACAGATACCATAATGTAGAGGAGATTACAGCTACCATAATGTAGGGGGGATTACAGTTTCCATAATGTAGGAGAGATTACAGCTACCATAATGTAGGTGAGATTACAGCTACCATAATGTAGGGGGATTACAGTTTCCATAATGTAGGTGAGATTACAGATACCATAATGTAGGAGAGATTACAGCTACCATAATGTAGGTGAGATTACAGATACCATAATGTAGGTGGGATTACAGATACCATAATGTAGGTGAGATTAGTTTCCATAATGTAGGAGAGATTACAGCTACCATAATGTAGGTCAGATTACAGCTACCATAATGTAGGGGGGATTACAGGTTCCATAATGTAGGTGAGATTACAGATACCATAATGTAGGAGAGATTACAGCTACCATAATGTAGGAGAGATTACAGCTACCATAATGTAGGTGAGATTACAGATACCATAATGTAGGAGAGATTACAGCTATAATGTAGAGGATATTACAGCTACCATAATGTAGGGGAGATTACAGTTTCCATAATGTAGGTGAGATTACAGCTACCATAATGTAGGTGAGATTACAGCTACCATAATGTAAGGGGGATTACAGTTTCCATAATGTAGGTGAGATTACAGATACCATAATGTAGGAGAGATTACAGCTACCATAATGTAGGAGAGATTACAGCTACCATAATGTAGGAGAGATTACAGCTACCATAATGTAGGAGAGATTACATCTACCATAATGTAGGAGAGATTACAGCTACCATAATGTAGGAGAGATTACAGCTATAATGTAGAGGATATTACAGCTACCATAATGTAGGTGAGATTACAGATACCATAATGTAGAGGAGATTACAGCTACCATAATGTAGGGGGGATTACAGTTTCCATAATGTAGGAGAGATTACAGCTACCATAATGTAGGTGAGATTACAGCTACCATAATGTAGGG
>NW_025760046.1:0-3979 GCF_021184085.1 Oncorhynchus gorbuscha | reverse complement strand
GTTGGTGTCCACTCTGTCAATTCAAGGGCTTTATTGACATGGGAAACATGTGTTAACATTGCCAAAGCAAGTGAGGTAGACAACATACAAAGTGAATATATAAAGTGAAAAACAACAATTAACAGTAAACATTACACATACAACAGTTTCAAAACAGTAAAGACATTACAAATGTCATATTTTATATATATATATATACAATGTACTAATAGTTAAAGGACACAAGATAAAATAAATAAGCATAAATATGGGTTGTATTTACAATGGTGTTTGTTCACTGGTTGCCCTTTTCTCGTGGCAACAGGTCACAAATCTTGCTGCTGTGATGGCACACTGTGGAATTTCACCCAAAAGATATGGGAGTTTTTCAAAATTGGATTTGTTTTCGAATTCTTTGTGGATCTGTGTAATCTGGGGGAAATATGTCTCTCTAATATGGTCATACATTGGGCAGGAGGTTAGGAAGTGCAGCTCAGTTTCCACCTCATTTTGTGGGCAGTGAGCACATAGCCTGTCTTCTCTTGAGAGCCATGTCTGCCTACGGCGGCCTTTCTCAATAGCAAGGCTATGCTCACTGAGTCTGTACATAGTCAAAGCTTTCCTTAATTTTGGGTCAGTCACAGTGGTCAGGTATTCTGCCGCTGTGTACTCTCTGTGTAGGGCCAAATAGCATTCTAGTTTGCTCTGTTTTTTTGTTAATTCTTTCCAATGTGTTAAGTAATTATCTTTTTGTTTTCTCATGATTTGGTTGGGTCTAATTGTGCTGTTGTCCTGGGGCTCTGTAGGGTGTGTTTGTGTTTGTGAACAGAGCCCCAGGACCAGCTTGCTTAGGGACTCTTCTCCAGGTTCATCTCTCTGTTTGTGATGGCTTTGTTATGGAAGGTTTGTGAATCGCTTCCTTTTAGGTGGTTGTAGAATTTAATGGCTCTTTTCTGGATTTTGATAATTAGTGGGTATCGGCCTAATTCTGCTCTGCATGCATTATTTGGTGTTTTACGTTGTACACGGAGGATATTTTTGCAGAATTCTGCGTGCAGAGTCTCAATTTGGTGTTTGTCCCATTTTGTGAAGTCTTGGTTGGTGAGCGGACCCCAGACCTCACAACCATAAAGGGCAATGGGCTCTATGACTGATTCAAGGATTTTTAGCCAAATCCTAATTGGTATGTTGAAATTTATGTTTCTTTTGATGGCATAGAATGCCCTTCTTGCCTTGTCTCTCAGATCGTTCACACCTTTGTGGAAGTTACCTGTGGCGCTGATGTTTAGGCCAAGGTATGTATAGGTTTTTGTGTGCTCTAGGGCAACAGTGTCTAGATGGAATTTGTATTTGTGGTCCTGGTGACTGGACCTTTTTTGGAACACCATTATTGTGGTCTTACTGAGATTTACTGTCAGGGCCCAGGTCTGACAGAATCTGTGCATAAGATCTAGGTGCTGCTGTAGGCCCTCCTTGGTTGGTGACAGAAGCACCAGATCATCAGCAAACAGCAGACATTTGACTTCGGATTCTAGCAGGGGGAGGCCGGGTGCTGCAGACTTTTCTAGTGCCCGCGCCAATTCGTTGATATATATGTTGAAGAGGGTGGGGCTTAAGCTGCATCCCTGTCTAACCCCACGACCCTGTGTGAAGAAATGTGTGTGTTTTTTGCCAATTTTAACCGCACACTTGTTGTTTGTGTACATGGATTTTATAATGTCGTATGTTTTACCCCCAACACCACTTTCCATCAGTTTGTATAGCAGACCCTCATGCCAGATTGAGTCGAAGGCTTTTTTTAAATCAACAAAGCATGAGAAGACTTTGCCTTTGTTTTGGTTTGTTTGGTTGTCAATTAGGTTGTGCAGGGTGAATACATGGTCTGTTGTACGGTAATTTGGTAAAAAGCCAATTTGACATTTGCTCAGTACATTGTTTTGACTGAGGAAATGTATGAGTCTGCTGTTAATAATAATGCAGAGGATTTTCCCAAGGTTACTGTTGACACATATTCCACGGTAGTTATTGGGGTCCAAATTTGTCTCCACTTTTGTGGATTGGGGTGATCAGTCCTTGATTCCAAATATTGGGGAAGATGCCAGAGCTAAGGATGATGTTAGAGTTTTAGTATAGCCAATTGGAATTTGTTGTCTGTATATTTGATCATTTCATTGAGGATACCATCAACACCACAGGCCTTTTTGGGTTGGAGGGTTTTTATTTTGTCCTGTAACTCATTCAAGGTAATTGGAGAATCCAGTGGGTTCTGGGAGTCTTTAATAGTTGATTCTAAGATCTGTATTTGATCATGTATATGTTTTTGCTCTTTATTCTTTGTTATAGAGCCAAAAAGATTGGAGAAGTGGTTTACCCATACATCTCCATTTTGGATAGATAATTCTTCGTGTTGTTGTTTGTTTAGTGTTTTCCAATTTTCCCAGAAGTGGTTAGTGTCTATGGATTCTTAATTAATAATAATAATAATATATGCCATTTAGCAGACGCTTTTATCCAAAGCGACTTACAGTCATGTGTGCATACATTCTACGTATGGGTGGTCCCGGGGATCGAACCCACTACCCTGGCATTACAAGCGCCATGCTCTACCAACTGAGCTACACAGGATTGCATTGAGCTGATTTCTGACATGCTGTTCCTTCTTTTTCCGTAGTGTATTTCTGTATTGTTTTAGTGATTCACCATAGTGAAGGCGTAGACTCAGGTTTTCCGGGTCTCTATGTTTTTGGTTGGACAGGTTTCTACATTTCTTTCTTAGATTTTTGCATTCTTCATCAAACCATTTGTCATTATTGTTAATTTTCTTCGGTTTTCTATTTGAGATTTTTAGATTTGATAGGGAAGCTGAGAGGTCAAATATACTGTTAAGATTTTCTACTGCCAAGTTTACACCTTCACTATTACAGTGGAACGTTTTACCCAGGAAATTGTCTAAAAGGGATTGAATTTGTTGTTGCCTAATTGTTTTTTGGTAGGTTTCCAAACTGCATTCCTTCCATCTATAGCATTTCTTAATGTTACTCAGTTCCTTTGGCTTTGATGCCTCATGATTGAGTATTTCTCTGTTCAAGTAGACTGTGATTTTGCTGTGGTCTGATAGGGGTGTTAGTGGGCTGACTGTGATCTGATAGGGGTGTTAGTGGGCTGACTGTGGTCTGATAGGGGTGTTAGTGGGCTGACTGTGGTCTGATAGGGGTGTCAGTGAACTGACTGTGAACGCTCTGAGAGACTCTGGGTTGAGGTCAGTGATAAAGTAGTCTACAGTACTACTGCCAAGAGATGAGCTATAGGTGTACCTACCATAGGAGTCCCCTCGAAGCCTACCGTTGACTATGTACATACCCAGCGTGCGACAGAGATGCAGGAGATGTGACCCGTTTTTGTTGGTTATATTGTCATAGTTGTGCCTAGGGGGGCATATGGGGAGGGGATGCTGTCACCTCCAGGCAGATGTTTGTCCCCCTGTGTGCTGAGGGTGTCAGGTTCTTGTCCGGTTCTGGCATTAAGGTCGCCACAGACTAGTACATGTCCCTGGGCCTGGAAATGATTGATTTCCCCCTCCAGGATGGAGAAGCTGTCTTCATTAAAATATGGCGATTCTAGTGGGGGGATATAGGTAGCACACAGGAGGACATTTTTCTCTGTTAGGATAATTTCCTTTTGAATTTCTAGCCAAATGTAGAATGTTCCTGTTTTGATTAATTTAATGGAGTGAGTTAGGTCTGCTCTATACCAAATTAGCATACCCCCTGAGTCCCTTCCCTGTTTCACACCTGGTAGTTTGGTGGATGGGACTACCAGCTCTCTGTAACCTAGAGGGCAACCAGTGGGTCCGTCTCCTCTATACCAGGTTTCTTGAAGGATGACAATGTCTGTATTACCGATTTCTTTGGTGAAGTCCGGGTTTCTGCTCTTTAGGCCAAAGGCAGATGACCTCAGGCCTTGGATATTCCAGGATGATATAGTGTCTCTGTGCGTGTCC
>NW_025760045.1:0-3979 GCF_021184085.1 Oncorhynchus gorbuscha | reverse complement strand
GCCCTTTGCCCAATAACAAACACACACTACCCTCCCCTATACCCAATAACAAACACACACTACCCTCCCCTATGCCCAATAACAAACACACACTACCCTCCCCTATACCCAATAACAAACACACACTAATCATATCAAATCAAATCAAATGTATTTATATAGCCCTTCGTACATCAGCTGATATCTCAAAGTGCTGTACAGAAACCCAGCCTAAAACCCCAAACAGCAAACAATGCAGGTGTAGAAGCACTTTTTGACTTCACTGGAACTCTTTGATCGGTGCTTGTTATGTCAATACTCGTTTCACTTGGCTAGCAAGCGAACTACTAGCGGTGCTACCCTCCTCTAACCCCAATAACAAATACACACTACCCTCCTCTAACCCCAATAACAAATACACACTACCCTCCTCTAACCCCAATAACAAATACACACTACCCTCCTCTAACCCCAATAACAAATACACACTACCCTCCTCTAACCCCAATAACAAATACACACTACCCTCCTCTAACCCCAATAACAAATACACACTACCCTCCTCTAACCCCAATAACAAATACACACTACCCTCCTCTAACCCCAATAACAAATACACACTACCCTCCTCTAACCCCAATAACAAATACACACTACCCTCCTCTAACCCCAATAACAAATACACACTACCCTCCTCTAACCCCAATAACAAATACACACTACCCTCCTCTAACCCCAATAACAAATACACACTACCCTCCTCTAACCCCAATAACAAATACACACTACCCTCCTCTAACCCCAATAACAAATACACACTACCCTCCTCTAACCCCAATAACAAATACACACTACCCTCCTCTAACCCCAATAACAAATACACACTACCCTCCTCTAACCCCAATAACAAATACACACTACCCTCCTCTAACCCCAATAACAAATACACACTACCCTCCCCTATGCCCAATAACAAATACACACTACCCTCCTCTAACCCCAATAACAAATACACACTACCCTCCTCTAACCCCAATAACAAATACACACTACCCTCCTCTAACCCCAATAACAAATACACACTACCCTCCTCTAACCCCAATAACAAACACACACTACCCTCCTCTAACCCCAATAACAAACACACACTACCCTCCTCTAACCCCAATAACAAATACACACTACCCTCCTCTAACCCCAATAACAAACACACACTACCCTCCTCTAACCCCAATAACAAATACACACTACCCTCCTCTAACCCCAATAACAAATACACACTACCCTCCTCTAACCCCAATAACAAACACACACTACCCTCCTCTAACCCCAATAACAAACACACACTACCCTCCTCTAACCCCAATAACAAACACACACTACCCTCCTCTAACCCCAATAACAAATACACACTACCCTCCTCTAACCCCAATAACAAACACACACTACCCTCCTCTAACCCCAATAACAAACACACACTACCCTCCTCTAACCCCAATAACAAATACACACTACCCTCCTCTAACCCCAATAACAAATACACACTACCCTCCTCTAACCCCAATAACAAACACACACTACCCTCCTCTATACCCCAATAACAAACACACACTACCCTCCTCTAACCCCAATAACAAATACACACTACCCTCCTCTAACCCCAATAACAAATACACACTACCCTCCTCTAACCCCAATAACAAATACACACTACCCTCCTCTAACCCCAATAACAAATACACACTACCCTCCTCTAACCCCAATAACAAATACACACTACCCTCCCCTATGCCCAATAACAAATACACACTACCCTCCTCTAACCCCAATAACAAATACACACTACCCTCCTCTAACCCCAATAACAAATACACACTACCCTCCTCTAACCCCAATAACAAATACACACTACCCTCCTCTAACCCCAATAACAAATACACACTACCTCCCTAACCCCAATAACAATACACACTACCCTCCTCTATACCCCAATAACAAATACACACTACCCTCCCTCTAACCCCAATAACAAATACACACTACCCCTCCTAACCCCAATAACAAATACACACTACCCTCCTCTAACCCCAACAAATACACACTACCCTCCTCTAACCCAATAACAAATAATAATACTACCCTCCTCTAACCCCAATAACAAACACACACTCACCCCCTCCTCTAACCCCAATAACAAATACACACTACCCTCCTCTAACCCCAATAACAAATACACACTACCCTCCTCTAACCCCAATACCACACACACTACCCTCCTCTAACCCCAATAAACAAATACACACCACCTCCTAAATCCCCAATAACAAATACACACTACCCTCCTAACCCCAATAACAAATACACACTACCCTCCTCTAACCCCAATAACAAATATACACTACCCTCCTCTAACCCCAATAACAAATACACACTACCCTCCTATAACCCCAAATAACAAATACACACCACCTCCTCTAACCCCAATAACAAATACACACTACCCTCCTCTAACCCCAATAAATACACACTACCCTCCTCTAACCCCAATAACAAATACACACTACCCTCCTCTAACCCCAATAACAAATACACACTACCCTCCTCTAACCCCAATAACAAATACACACTACCCTCCTCTAACCCCAATAACAAATACACACTACCCTCCTCTAACCCCAATAACAAACACACTACCCTCCCCTCTAACCCCAATAACAAATACACACTACCCTCCTCTAACCCCAATAACAAACACACACTACCCTCCTCTAACCCCAACAACAAATACACACTACCCTCCTCTAACCCCAATAACAAATACACACTACCCTCCTCTAACCCCAATAACAAATACACACTACCCTCTAACCCCAATAACAAACACACACTACCCTCCTCTAACCCTGAATAAATAACAAACACACACTATTATTCTCCTCTAACCCAATAACAAATACACACTACCCTCCTCTAACCCCAAATCTAACACATACCTCCTCCAACCCCAATAACATACCCACAAATACACACTACCCTCCTCTAACCCCAATAACAAACACACACTACCCTCCTCTAACCCCAATAACAAATACACACTACCCTCCTCTAACCCCAATAACAAATACACACTACCCTCCTGCGTCCCAATACAAATACACACTACCCTAACCCCAATAACAAATACACACTACCTAACCCCAATAACAAATACACACTACCCTCCTAACCCCACAACAAATACACAAATACACACTCCCTCCCCTAACCCCAATAACAAATACACACTACCCTCCTCTAACCCCAATAACAAACACACACTACCCTCCCTAACCCCAATAACAAATACACACTACCCTCCTCTAACCCCAATAACAAATACACACTACCCTCTAACCCCAATAACAAATACACACTACCCTCCTCTAACCCCAATAACAAATACACACTACCCTCCTCTAACCCCAATAACAAATACACACTACCCTCCCCTAACCCCAATAACAAATACACACTACCCTCCTCTAACCCCAATAACAAATACACACTACCCTCCCCTATGCCCAATAACAAATACACACTACCCTCCCCTCCCAATAACAAATAACCCCATGCCCATAACAAATACACACTACCCTCCCCTAACCCCAATAACAAATACACACTACCCTCCCCTATGCCCAATAACAAATACACACTACTCCTCCCCTATGCCCAATAACAAATAACACTACACACTACACACTCCTCCCCTAACCCCAATAACAAATACACACTACCCTCCCCTATGCCCAATAACAAATACACACTACCCTCCCCTAACCCAATAACAAACACACACTACCCCTCCCCTATACCCAATAACAAACACACACTACCCTCCCCTATACCCACAACAAACACACACTACTCTCCCTATGCCCAATAACAAACACACACTACTCTCCCCTATGCCCACAACAAACACACACTACCCTCCCCTATGCCCAATAACAAACACACA